>NW_020291943.1:9186-18736 GCF_003184865.1 Aspergillus homomorphus CBS 101889 | reverse complement strand
CACTATGACCCTTGAGGGTTTGCAGACAGGTGCCGCTATCAGTATCCCACAGCTTAACAGTCTTGTCACCGGAAGCAGAGGCCAGTAGCTTAGAGTCATGCGAGAAGACCAGAAACCGGACCCAGTCATTATGGCCCTCAACCGTCTGCAGACAGGCGCTGCTGCCGGCGTCCCACAGCTTGACGGTATTGTCACCGGAAGCAGAGGCCAGTAACTTAGAGTCATGCGAGAAGACCACAGACTGGACTTGGGCATTATGACCCTTAAGCGTCTGCAGGCAGGCGCCGCTGCCGGTGTCCCACAGCTTGACAGTCTTGTCATTAGAAGCAGAGGCCAGTAGCTTAGAGTCATGCGAGAAGACCACAGACCAGACTGGGGCATCATGACCCTCAAGCGTTTGCAGGCAGGTGCCGCTGCCGGTGTCCCACAGCTTGACAGTCTTGTCGTCGGAAGCAGAGGCTATTAGCTTAGAGTCATGCGAGAAAACCACAGACCAGACTGGGGTATCATGACCCTCAAGCGTCTGCAGACAGGCGCCGCTATCAGTATCCCACAGCTTAACAGTATTATCACCGGAAGCAGATGCCAGCAGCTTAGATTCATGCGAGAAGACTATAGAAAAGACTGAGGCATCATGACCCTCAAGTCTCTGCAGGCAGGCACTGCTATTAGTATCCCACAGTTTAATAGTCTTGTCACCGGAAGCAGAGGCTAGCAGCTTAGAGTTATGCGAGAAGACTATACAATGGACCCAGGCATCATGACCCTTAAGCGTCTGCAGACAGGTGCCGCTATCAGTATCCCACAGCTTAACAGTATTATCACCGGAAGCAGAGGCTAGCAGCTTAGAGTTATGCGAGAAGACCACAGACCAGACTGAGGCATCATGATCCTCGAGGGTCTGCAGACAGGCGCCGCTATCAGTATCCCACAGCTTAACAGTATTATCACCGGAAGCAGATGCCAGCAGCTTAGAGTTATGTGAGAAGACTATAGAGAAGACCAAGGCATCATGACCCTCAAGCGTCTGCAGGCAGGTGCCGCTATCAGTATCCCACAGCTTAATAGTCTTGTCATAGGAAGCAGAGGCCAGTATTTTAGAGTCATGCGAGAAGACTATAGACCTGACCGAGTCATTATGACCCTCGAGGGTCTGCAGGCAGGCGCTCCAGCGTTCTTCCACGACGTTTTTTCCACTTATCCACTCTAAGACCTTAAGCCCAAATTGATGTCTTGTGATACTCTCCTGTGGGCAGAAGAATATCGCAGAAACATAAGTTTGAAGTGGATAACTTTCTATCATCACTCTGTTATGTATTATAAACCGATATGCATCTTGAACTCTAGAGATCAATTCTGTCTCTCTTGCCCTTACCTGATATTAAGTTAGAATAAAACTCAATCAGCACTTATGCAAATATACCTTTAATAATTCTTCAAGCTTTATCATTGATTTGGCTCCTTCTGACAAGATCCTGATCAAGCTAAGAGCTTCAACCCAATGGAGTAGGTCCTGGCGCAGAAAGGTGTCGAGAAGCATAGTATCCTGGATCTGCTTACTGGTCTCTTTCCTGGGAAAGTAGTCTTTGAGATGATCTGTCCAGTGCACGCATGCATACCGAATTGTGGCCAGCGGATCTGGGTCTGGCTGGTTGACCTGAATGATAGAAACTGCGGGATCCCCGAGATTATATATATCCTGTTGTAATGTTTCATGGAGACTTTTTAAAGACTTGGAAAAGATAGAATAGTGTATGCCTTGTATCCCATGAGGAGCGATATCTTGAGATGCGTGTGTTAGGAGAAAGTCTTGCGCGGATTGATGAACTAACGTGATTATTCGATTTTGAAGAGTGAGAAAGGATCCGCAGAGTTTGACAATCTCTTGGAGATCATCGTATAAAATCTCGTCCTGTGATTCGAGATATAATGATAGCTCATCCAAGGTAATAGGACGATAGACAGTTGTGATGATTCCGAGCAACGACAGACATAGCTCAACATCATCATCCAAGTCCTGAATGTTGCCGAACATTCGATGGTAAAATTCATCGAGCCCAGGAGGAAAGTCCTTGAGCTTTTTCTGTAAGTGTCTTGCTGAAATATCTTTGAGTTGCTTGCAAACCAAGGCGACCCAAAGAAAGGTTCCTTTTGCATTTAGCAACAGGTGGTTTTCAACCATTTTTCTCTTTTCCAGAGTGTATTTGTTCCTCTTTGATAACTCCTCTACTTTATACTTAATGAAGTAGTTAACAGCAGCAGCTAGCTTATCTTCATTCAGCTCAAGCTGAAGTCTGATTCCTGTTGTGTTATCGAGATATTTCTCGATACTCGGCCAGTTTCGACTTGAGACAATCCATCTCACATGTTGATGACCTGATGATTCCTCTTCAATAAATTCAAGAAGTCTATCCTGATCAGTAACACACTCATCCAGTGCATCAATCATTAGGTAGGTCTTCTTAATAGCCGGATCTTGGAGTATCTTCCCAAAAACGCTGCGTAGTTCAAACCACCCATTCTCGTTACCAAAGAACTTCGCAGGAATGTGGGTCTGAAGCAGAGGCTGTTGCTTCCCAAGCATGCTAATAAGTCCTTGTAGAATCGCTGTAGCACTGTTTATACGAGCATTGGTGGCTTGGCAGAAAAAGTAGGCAATGTTGATATTGTCTTGGGTAGCTTTCTCTGAAAGCTCATTGATGATACCACAGATTAGCATTGTCTTGCCTTTGCCAGGATCACCCTTAATCCAGAGCATCTGATTGCCTGCAGTGTATCTCCAGCTTTTGAAATCATCATGGTCGAGCACCCAGCGGTAAGAGTCTCGAAGAAGGCCACCCTTCTCCTTCTCGATTCGCTGCTTATCAAGCTCGGGATTAATGGACTATAATAGACATTAAATATAAGTTCTTTAATCTTCTAGATACAATTTTTGACTCTATCAGTGGTACTGGTTATCTTACTAACCTTTGAATCATCTTGTTGGTTGTAATAATTGTAGTTAAATTGACTGTTAATCTGCCCAGGATTCTGACCGACCTGGATTCCAGCATTGTGGCCAGTAAAATATGCTGTTGAATTCATGGTGTCAGTGATGTTTCTGAAAGAGTGTGCATAACGGACACACAAGTTGAGACTGGACTTAAGGCCTTTATATGCAAGTCCCCCGGCCACAACACTCAGCTACCCCGCACCACAAAAAGCAAACATTGCGTGCGTAGCCACAAGGGTCATGATTTCAGTGATTCGTCGTCGGTTCCGAGATTCTTCCCGTATATTGTAAGAGTTTTCAAGACGTGTAATACTCAAGGATAAATCAATGAGGCTTGAGAATTTAACAAGAAGCAAAAGACCAGGTATACAGTATCAGATGCTGTGGTCAATCTCAAGAGATATCCGGCACGGCCACGTCCGAGTGGTGCCAGATGGGACATTTTCCGTGCAAAAATGAATTCAATTGGCAGGAACGGAGCTTAGTTGCTCCGGATCTCACAATTCCATTCCGCCAGGCCACGTAGAGCGGTTGCTGATGAACATTTGTTACTACAGAATATTTAACAGACGCCGCATGAGCACATTTAACAGACGCCGCATGAGCACAATGGCTTCGAACTTGAGACCCGCATAACTGGAACTAATCCACCACATGATTCAGAGTGGTTCCCTTACAACATCCCAGATGGCTTACGTCGCTGCCTGCAGCAAACAGTCAGTCGTGCATATTCGCTCCAGTCTGCAGACCTTCGGCAACGTTCGAGCTCCGCGCATCTGTCAACCGCTGGATATTGCGTGCTTCTTCTTTTCAAATGGGCGTACGGCGGGCTGGTCGAGAAGTTGATCCGCGCGGGAATCCACAAAGTTGATAAGGGGGATTTCTAGGATACATATCCTGATGCTCGATCAATTGCTACTGAAGAAGCAACTATACAGAGTATATTTCGCGCTGCAGGAATAATGTCTTTTTTTACCTACCGAGGTGGTTGGCCAGCCTGTTTACTGCCTCCGTGATACATACCAACCCCCCTCCCCAGCCGGCCAAATACGGCTTCAACGATCCAAAGATTCCTAATAACATGAGGCGACAAAATCTTTGAATTTATTATTTGATTTTAATTAAAGAAGCATGAGATTAAAAAGGCGCTTCGCGAGTTCTCGAAAGTCCGTTTACATCGATAAAGGCTGCTTTATATCATATGGTAAAAGGCTGCGAGATCGTGATTCATCAGACAGCTCTTTTGAAACCGAGAATCACTTAGCTCCGAGAGGGAAAAGAGCGCCAAGAAAGAAAGAAGAAAAGGAGCCATTGCCAAATGACCGGCCTTGACAGTCTCACCGTACATGAAGCGACTGAAGCTCTTCAACAGCCTCGTCAAGCCAGCAAAGCACCCGGAGGCGTGGCGATCCAGCCGGCTGACTGGGAGGAGCAACCTCGCCGCCGCGCACCACCCCGGTGCAGTGACTAATCAGAACAGTCTGCTTTGAGATAGATGATTGGTAGTGGAGGCCAGGCAAATCGCGGCCGCCGACCCAGCCTTGCAGGACACGTGGCTGATTACCCCTCCTTCTCCCAGTACCGTCAGGAAGGCAAGAGCTTCCCAGTAATCAGAGCACATAGGGTTAGATTCAAGGAGGACTTCTGACAGGCTCAGGAAAGTAACAAGCAGAGCGAAATAGGTTGTACTACTCATGCTGCAGGATTGTGGTTGATAGCAATGTGCCGATAGAGGGGCAACGAGCGGTGGAACTGTCAGGAACAGATGGCCACGTCTCTTGGGTTTCCCTTTGTCATCCTAACTTTCACCTTCGGATTGGGCCGACACCAAATCCGCGATGACTCGCCAAGAAATCGTAGATCATCCGATCCCTCAAATTATGAATTGTCCGTTCATGCTGTCTACTATCAAGACCTACGTCATTTGGTTGACTAGGTTACTAAAGCGTGGAGGCAATGAATGCCTCAACCAAGATATCTAGCTTCCTAAATTATAACTAAGCAATCGAACCCCCGAGCAGGTGATGGTACGTGCCTATTATCTGACACGAATACCATGCCATGTGGCTTCGGTTGTAGACGAGGCAGGAAACCTCGCCTCTTCTAGTAACACCGCAGAGTAGGCCGTGACTGGATAACTCGAGGAGGGGTTATACTTGTCATCTAGCTATACCAGCTCAGCCACTAGTTTAGCGCGAGTATTGACTGATGATAGCAGCTTTCTCCTCTTCCACTGCTCTTCCCCTAAGATCTTCTAACTCTAGTAAATTCAACAAGTTTCAGTGAAAAACAGTCTTTTACGCATTTAATAAAGATGTCAAGCCTTGGCAATCATTTCAACCATCTATTTCCCCGGCGAAAAAAGACTGAGAAGCTAATAACCGAATTAAGACTCAAAGAGACCCAAGAGAATCCTATAACTGATATTAACCAGCCAGTCCCTCACAGGCCTGCAGACCAGCTTATTCAGTTAACGCAGATCTCACAGCTGCGAGACTTGTGGCAAGCTATTTATAACTAGCTTGATAAGATACAGCAGCATATTTTATCAATAAATAAGAAGCTGATCAATCCAAGTAACGAGAAAAAATTTTTAAAGAGTTCAATCAATCAAGTTATCCAAATAACAGAGGAGAAGTATAAAAGTATTACTAGAACACTAGATAAAAACTTTTACAAGGCTTCACGAAAAATTATTCATACAGCACTTTTATTCAAAGATATTATAAGTACAGTGGCTGCACTCAACCCCACACAGCACACAGCTAGTGTCTGGAATATCATTTTACTTGGTCTAACAGTATAGACTTATACTCAGTATATTAGAAGCTGTTACTGATATATTCTCTTACAAATCTTTTAGATGGTGAAAAGCTACTCCGAATCTCGCGAAGCCTTATTTAGATCATCAGAGTACCTAGCGGAAATCCTTATCTACGGAGCTTTTGTCAAAAAGAACTTCTATAAAAATAGAAACACCGTTATAAATAGTCAGCTTATTAAAGAGGCACTGATTAGACTATATGAAGCTATTTATATTATGCGGCCGAGATACAGAAAATATATAACACGAGCATCGGACAAAAGGTACTTAATACAGTGACGAATAATCTTCAGGAATTACTTGCCAGACTTCAGGCTGTGGCCGAGGATCAAAAAATTAAGTTGAATTAATGGATATTATTAGATTATTATTTTCGCCATGAACAGGATGCGAATAATATTCTACACAGAATTGATGTATTAGCTGATTTTATAAATCAACTTCTTGCATAGTCTTATCTGGACAAATTGATTCTCGCAGGAGTATTTTTTGACTCTTATACGGATCAGCGTAAGGATTTTTGTTTTCCAGGTACCAGAACAGATCTTTTTAAGGAGATTTTTGTCATGGGTAAACCGTGCAACCGAGTGGTTACCGTGACGGAACACCCATGCCTTAGTCATGAAATAGTCGTGACGTCAATGACTTAGTAGAATCTGTATCTTGGATACCCAGGCCTTGCTATATACTAGGAAGGCAAGGATTAGTCTATGTCTATACGATACCAGTACTTTGATTCTACACCTAGCTGACCTTTTCCCTTTACAATTTTAAGGTGGGCCTGATTAGAAGGTCTATTTATCTTCTGGTTGAACGCAATAGCGGGGACTGGAAAGTCTATGATTATACAGACTATTGCTTGATCTCTTCACGAACAAGGACTACTAGGTGCTATATTCTTTTTTAAGTGAGGTGAAGCCGATCGTGGTAACTCCAAATACTTTATATTAACTTTTACAAGATAACTAGTGGATGGATATCCAGAAATGAAAAAGGAGGTCCTGCATGCTGTTGAGAATAATTCAGCGATTATAATAAAATTTCTAAATATACAGTTTGAGAAGCTTCCTTATCAACCACTTACAGAACTGCACCCTGACCAAACTCCAATAATCATAATTATTATTAGCGCCTTGGATGAATGTGACGGAGAAAGTGATTTGAAGCTTATCCTTTATCTTTTGTTTAAGATGCAGGATATTGAATCTGTCTGTCTTCGAGTGTTTCTGCCTAGTCGACCTGAATCTTTAATTTGCTATGGCTTTAGCTATCACCAGAATCATTATGATCTGATTCTCCATGAGCTGCCTGTGCCCGTGATTAAACATGATATTCGCGTTTTTCTGGAATACAAACTCTCGAAGATACAGCATGATCACTCTCTACCGCCGAATTGGCCGGGAAATGAAAAGAGAGAAAAGCTAGCGCAAATGGCTGTTCCATTATTTATCTTTGCGGCCACAGCGTGTCGGTTTATACAAAAAGGGAAACAATTCAAAACTGCGGCTCAAAAAGTTCTTCGAATATCAAGACACAGGCAAAGGCCAGATGGACAAGATCTATTTGCCTATTCTAGAAAGTTTTCTGGGCAAGGACAAGGAGGAGTCAGAGGACCTTCTCAGAGACTTCCAGGGTATTATCGGCGTTATTATTCTTCTTTCTACCCCACTCTCAATTCAATCACTAGCCCTTCTTCTGGAACTGCAAACACAGTATACCAGTGAGGTATTGCAGTCCTTGCATTCGGTCCTCCATATACCAAGCGATCATGAAGCACCAGTTCGTATCTTACACCTGTCATTTCGAGAGTACCTCCTGGCTACACGGAACCAATTTCATATTGATGTGCAAGAGACACATGAGAAAACAGCAATTCACTGTCTCCGAGTAATGAATGTTCGACTCAAAGACAATATTTGCAAACTACCAAGCAATTCAATTCAAGTTCTATTAACCTAATTGAGCCTGCCTAAGTGTAGCTAGCTATGTAGGTGCTTCGTCGAAGCTAGAACTCACCCGGAACGCCCAGAACCCTCGAAATCGCGAAAAAAGCCATAAAAACGGTCAAACTAACCACATACCCTCAGCCGGGGCAGTTCCACTCCTTGCTTGGTTCTCCTTGCATGATCCTCCCCGTGGCTAGCGGGCTGCTTGGTCAAATTACTCCCTGTCTTCCACGCCGACACCCATGGCCCGTAGGCCGATATATTCTTCGCTTTCCCGGTCCTCCCCGGCCACGCCGACGTGGTGGAACTGACCGAGTAAGCCTGTTTGGATTATGAAATCGGCGACGTAGCGGATCGCCTGTGGGTGGGAGACGAGCGTGTCGTAGTCAGTCAGCTGGCTTGGTTGCAGCTTACCCTCGCTCGCCGCGAGGATCCTCGCTTGCATGGCTCCCCTCTCTGTCGTGATTCTGGGACACTCAAGCAGCACGTGCTTTGGTGTCTGCCGCTGCTGGTAATCCCCACACGTACACTTCCCGGTGTCGTGTGCCTTGACTTTCCACAGGAAGTGGGCCGAACCGATCCTCTCGCTGCGGAGCTGGATCACCACCGCCGCCTGAGCCTTCGTCAGGCCATTGTAGAGGTCCAGATTCCTCTTATGCAGGGCTTTGATCAGCCTGCGTGTCGGAGCCGCCACACGCTCATTCGCCCACTGCCTTTCCCACTTGATTCTGAACCTGGTGCGAGTTGCTCGCTTGGCTGCGGCTGCGAGCCGGACCACCGGGTCCAGCCCCACTGAGCTTAATTCGACGTCACGCCCTGCTGAGTCTAAGTTGACTCTGTGAGCAGCTCGCTTAGCCGCCTCGTCAGCTGCCTCGTTCCCAGGCACCCCGATGTGCGCGGGCACCCAATGTAGTTGAACCGTGGCCAGTTGGCTAACTGACTTGTAGATATCTCGAAGAATGAACTGGCCTGAGGGGCGGCCTGGATTAGCCACGGCCCTGAGTGCGGCTTGGCTATCTGAGAAGACGTGGATCGCCTGGGGGGAACGTGGTATCTCCGCCTGCAGCGCCAGTTCAATTCCTCGTAATTCCCCTGCGTATACCGTGGAGTCCTCGTCGGTGCCGAGGTGGCTGCCTCGTTCGTAGCCTCCGCTGCGTAGGCTGACCGCGGCAGCCCCAATACCTCCCTCGAAGCCACTGCCGTCCGTGTATGCCACGGCCGAGCCAGTTTGGCATACCCTGTCATGCTCGGCCAAGGCTTCCTTGCGGCTCCCGATTGTCACCCGGACACGCGGCTGCCACGGGGGGCATGCAAATGCGACTCTCTCTTCCCACTCTCGGCCCGGGGGCAGGCTGAGTGCTGCTCGCCTTCCCCACCGTAGCGCTTCCAGGGGCGTGGTGCCCCCGAGTTGCTTTTGGTTCGCCGACCGAGCTCGGAGCAAGCCCTGGGGACGAGTGAACCGGGGTCCGGTCTGGATTCTTATCGCGGTTTCCTCGATTGTGCGTTGCATGAGCCATTTGATCGGTATTAGGTGGAGCTCGGCATTGAGTGCCGCAGCTGCGGTGCCCTTAAAGGCGCCGCTGATCAGGATCGCTGCTCGCCTCTGGATTTGAGCAAAGGCGAGTTCGACCCTTGTCCGCTCGCTTGCATTCGTGATATTGCCTGCCGGGCAGTACCATGCGGAGATGCCCCGGAAGAGCTGGGGAATTACCACTGCACGGTAGGCCTGCCGCATAAGCTGCAGCGAGGCCCCCCAGGTCGAGCCGGCTAGGCCGCGCAGGGCCTCGA
>NW_020291943.1:0-9176 GCF_003184865.1 Aspergillus homomorphus CBS 101889 | reverse complement strand
CTGGGACACTCAAGCAGCACGTGCTTTGGTGTCTGCCGCTGCTGGTAATCCCCACACGTACACTTCCCGGTGTCGTGTGCCTTGACTTTCCACAGGAAGTGGGCCGAACCGATCCTCTCGCTGCGGAGCTGGATCACCACCGCCGCCTGAGCCTTCGTCAGGCCATTGTAGAGGTCCAGATTCCTCTTATGCAGGGCTTTGATCAGCCTGCGTGTCGGAGCCGCCACACGCTCATTCGCCCACTGCCTTTCCCACTTGATTCTGAACCTGGTGCGAGTTGCTCGCTTGGCTGCGGCTGCGAGCCGGACCACCGGGTCCAGCCCCACTGAGCTTAATTCGACGTCACGCCCTGCTGAGTCTAAGTTGACTCTGTGAGCAGCTCGCTTAGCCGCCTCGTCAGCTGCCTCGTTCCCAGGCACCCCGATGTGCGCGGGCACCCAATGTAGTTGAACCGTGGCCAGTTGGCTAACTGACTTGTAGATATCTCGAAGAATGAACTGGCCTGAGGGGCGGCCTGGATTAGCCACGGCCCTGAGTGCGGCTTGGCTATCTGAGAAGACGTGGATCGCCTGGGGGGAACGTGGTATCTCCGCCTGCAGCGCCAGTTCAATTCCTCGTAATTCCCCTGCGTATACCGTGGAGTCCTCGTCGGTGCCGAGGTGGCTGCCTCGTTCGTAGCCTCCGCTGCGTAGGCTGACCGCGGCAGCCCCAATACCTCCCTCGAAGCCACTGCCGTCCGTGTATGCCACGGCCGAGCCAGTTTGGCATACCCTGTCATGCTCGGCCAAGGCTTCCTTGCGGCTCCCGATTGTCACCCGGACACGCGGCTGCCACGGGGGGCATGCAAATGCGACTCTCTCTTCCCACTCTCGGCCCGGGGGCAGGCTGAGTGCTGCTCGCCTTCCCCACCGTAGCGCTTCCAGGGGCGTGGTGCCCCCGAGTTGCTTTTGGTTCGCCGACCGAGCTCGGAGCAAGCCCTGGGGACGAGTGAACCGGGGTCCGGTCTGGATTCTTATCGCGGTTTCCTCGATTGTGCGTTGCATGAGCCATTTGATCGGTATTAGGTGGAGCTCGGCATTGAGTGCCGCAGCTGCGGTGCCCTTAAAGGCGCCGCTGATCAGGATCGCTGCTCGCCTCTGGATTTGAGCAAAGGCGAGTTCGACCCTTGTCCGCTCGCTTGCATTCGTGATATTGCCTGCCGGGCAGTACCATGCGGAGATGCCCCGGAAGAGCTGGGGAATTACCACTGCACGGTAGGCCTGCCGCATAAGCTGCAGCGAGGCCCCCCAGGTCGAGCCGGCTAGGCCGCGCAGGGCCTCGAGGCTGCCACTCGCTTTCGCGATGGCTTTAGTGCGGTGCGTCTCAAATGTGAGGTGCTTGTCGAGCCAGACCCCGAGATAGCGGGCTGACCCGCTCGGTTTAATGGTCACCGGCGGCTCGCTTGGAACCTCGACGGTGAGGCGGTCATGGCCCTCCCAAACCTCTTCGCGGGTGCCTTCCCACGTATCGGTTTCAGGGAGTTCGCCGAGTTCGCGGTAGTCGATTTCGGTGGTCGCACGCGGGTTGCGGAAATGGATCAGTTCAAACTTACCGGGGGCAAAGGTGGAGGCGTGCCGCTTGGACCACTGCATTGCCCGGGCCAGAGCCTGCTCGAGTAGTTGCTTGTTCCGTGCGTATGTCCTCGAGATCGCGAGAATCATGGCGTCGTCGACCCATCCGAAGGCCTCCAGTTGGTCGGGCAGGGCCCGCCAGACACTTACCCCCTTAATTAAGGGCGTATTGAAGAGAAGAAAGAGGATCGGCGAAATCGGTGAACCCTGGGGGATGCCGTTCGGGGTGGGGAGCACCCCGGAGATGAAGTCCTGCATGCGTAGCTGTGTTGTCCGGTTCTTGAGGAAGGCCTCAATCCACGGGGCTAACTGGCCCAGCCGGGCCATGTGGATGTTATGTATCAAGCGAGCATGGCTGACATTGTCGTACGCCTCGGCCACGTCGAGGAGGATCATGCTTACCACCCGGTCATCCCCCCATGCGCGGCGGATCCGGTCCAGAATTAGTTGTATTATATGGTCGACTGAGATGCCCTTGCGGCCACCGAGGTGAGTCCTCGGAAGCAGCCCGTGCTCCTCGCAGGCGTAGGCAATTCGGTTAGCTACCACCGATTCCAGTAACTTACCGAGAGTGTTCAGCAGCGCGATTGGTCGGTATGACTTGGGGAGAGTATAGTCGCGGCCGCCACCCTTCCTAAGCACGACGGTGATCGACCTTTGGAAGTGTGCCGGGTTGTGCCCGGCTCGCACGCAGGCGTCAAAAATCTTAGTTAGGCAGTCGATAAAGACGGGCTCAGGTGCGAGGCAGTGCCAGATGCGGTTCGGGATCGCGTCGAAGCCGGGGGCTTTGTCGGGGGGCGCCCTTCGGATCGCGTCAGCCACTTCGGTGGTCGAAATCGGGGGGAAATTGATCGGCTTCGGGAGCCTTGCGGCAGCGATATCGGTAAGGTCAGCCTCAGGGGGCTGCGGGAAGAAGGCTTGCCGAAAGGCTTCGGCTTTCTGTTCCATGGTCTCAGCCGGGCCGTCCGGCCCCTTGAGGATCGGGATGATGCCCTCGTCTCTCTCGCGGTTCCTCGCCCACTTGGCCAAGCGCCAGAGCCCTCGCGGGCCCGCCTCGGCCACTCGCTTAACCGTATCGCGGTGGTGCTGCCTGAGGGCCTTCTTAAAGATCTTCCCCTTTCGGTTACGTAGAATAGTATAGCGCTGCCAGTTCTCGAGAGAGGTGTTCCTCCGGTACGTGCGGTAGGCCCGGCGGGTTTCCTTGACTGCCTCCCGGCAGGCTGGGGTAAAGCTTGGCTTAGCCCACGCGCTCGGCTTGGCCCACGGTGTCGCTAGCTGGATGCCTTGCTGGACTGTCTCGATTAGGTGGTCGGTGGCGTGTTCGATCTGCTGCTTGCTTGAGGACGCCCCGGAGAGGCGCGTCCACGGAGCCTGGTAGAGGTTCTCGGTCACGAATTTTCGAAGCTTGGCGGTGTCGGTGCTTGCCCAGGCCCTTCGGGGCGTTGCGGGGGCCTCGGGGGTGCTGAAATCGAGGGTGGTTTTAATCGGGAGGTGGTCGGAATCGGCATGGTGTCTCTCGTCGACGAGGCAGCTAACCAGCCGGTGAGAGATGCCCTGCGTGCCTAAGACTAGGTCGATAGTCGACCCCCTGCCTTCCTTCTCCCATGTCACCTCCCCGTCGTTGCCAAGAATATCCAAGTCCGCGGTGTCGATGAGCGTGAGTAAGTCCTCTGCCTGTGGATCTGCTTGAATCTCTTCCCCTCCCCACCACGGGTGGTGGAGGTTGAAATCTCCGAGTAGCAGCCACTCTTCGTTGGCCAGTCGGTCTGCAGAGGCAGGGACTAACTGGTTGAGTTCTTCCATGGCGCTTCGGCCTTCCCAGTTATATATATTCAGAATATGGATGATTTTTCCGCATGCGGTGTGGAGGCGGAGTTCTTGGATATCGCGTGTATGCTCAATATGCTGCCAACTGGTCTGGCTAATTCGTCGGTTGATAAACATGCAGACCCTGGCTCGCTCGTCGGTTGACGGGTAGAGCAGCCGGTGGGTTCGCCCGAGAGGGTGGTGCGTGGTGTTCTGGAACGGATTATCCCATGGCTCCTGGATGCAGATCAGGTCGGCGTCCGCCGCCCCCGGCTCACGCAGGAAGTGGGCCATGACGACGTCTTTTGACCGGTTGACATTGTACTGTATGAATCGGAATGGTTTCTTATTCATGGGAAGAATTGGCTCGGGTTTCTTGGTTTAATTGGCTGGTCGACATGCTGGTTAATCTGCTAACCGGCTTCGATCTTCTGCGGCGGGCTGGGTCGTAGATGATCGCGCTTGGGCTCTCGCCGGTTGATTCGCGGCGAACTCGTTTTCTCGGGGACCGCGCCCGTTCCATACTCTCCTCAACTTCCTCAGTTCTCTCACCCCTCTGCCTTGCCGGTTGGCGCGCGGCGTATCTGCCAGAGGTGAGTATCGGTGACCGGTTGGTCGACTGGCGGCTGCGGCCGCGTTCGCTGGTTGCTTGCTCGGTGGTGGTGAGAACCAGGGAGATCCTCGAAGGATCAGACCGGTTAGTAAGGTTGGTTTCGCTTGCCGACATGGATCGGGTGATTCGTCTGGCCAGTCGGTTAGGCTTGGCCGGTTGGCGGAACTGCTTTAGCAGATGGGCTGCGTGGTAGCCCTCACCGCTGGCGCCCGCGGTTGACACCTCGGTGAGCGAGCTCAACTCAGATTGACCGGTTGCTTCGTAGGCCAGCTCGCTTGCCAACTGGCTTGCGGCAGAGGTTACCTCAGCCCTGTCGCTCTCCCCCTGGTCCTCGCTGGTAGACCCTCGGTCTGCGTCGCCGGTGAGCCTCGCTGGTTGGTGGGCCCGCTGGCTGTCAACTAGCCTCGCCCCAAGGGGCAAGGCGTTTCCCCCAGTTCCCCTGCGCTTCTGGCTGCGCGTGATTCGCGGCACCGACGCTGCCTCGGCCGGTGTCAGCTCCCCCGCGTCTCGCATCTCCACCTCGGGGCCGCTACCCCCGGAGGCAGGGGTGGGGAGCGAGGTGTTCCGTTGGGCGATCTGGGCCCCCGGGACTGACTCCGGGGGGACTGCCGGCCGGCGTACGGGGTGGCGGCGGTTCTTGTTATCGAACTGCATCGCCTTCGCCCGCTGCTCCACCCACTTGGGGCAGTCTTTATTCCATGCCAGATGCGCGCCCACGCAGTTGGCACACTTCGGTTCCTTGATGCTTCCCTTGTCCGGGCACTCACGGGCCGCGTGAGCGCCGAGGCAGTGGACGCACTTGGGCTTTGAACTAGGGCAGGCGCTTCCAATGTGACCAAATTTCTGGCATTTAAAGCATTGACGGATCCGCAGGGACCTGTCGTAGAACTCCGTCGCGAGAGACATGCTTTCCCAGATGACGTCCCGGTCCAGCGCCTTGTTCGCCGTCGCAGGATCCACGAACTCGATCACGAACGAGCCGTGGCTTTTGCTGGGTTCACCCGCGAGCCAGTTGACCCGGTCGATCTCGGCCTTCTCTCCCCAGCAGTGGCTGTTCTGCGTCACCAGTCGGTCGATGATCACCTCCTGGTCGTGGGCGAGGTCCGCAGAGCCCCTGGGGACGCCGTGGACGACCACCCCGTACGTGGGCCGGCGGATCACCGCGTCCCGGTCAAGGGCTTTGGCCCACGCGGGGTGGCGGCGGGCCACCTCCGCCTCCGCAGCGGACCGTAGGGTGAGGCTCAAGTCACCTGACATGAGTTGCCGCGCCGCGCAGAATTTTACGCCCGCCAGAGGGAGGGAGCCCTCGGCCATCGCCAGCCGGCGCCGCGCCTGCTCCGTGTCGTGTAGGATCCTCTCCGGCTTGTAGCCGCGGTAGCGTTTGACCATGGCCGGAGACCCGAGCTTCACGATCACCTTGTCGGCGTCGCGGAGCTCGGGGGGGCTTGCAGGCTCGGTGCTGTTCGTCGCGTGGGAGATCGATGCGGAGGTCGGGGGAGGGGCCTTTCGGGCCGCGGCCGCCCAGGACGTGATCGAGGGCAGGCCCTTGGTCGAGATCTCGAGGGTCTTGAAGTGCTGGTTCATGTTGGCGCGTAGATCTCGCACCTCGCGGTGGAGGGCCTCGTGCGACGCCCACCAGTCGGCGCCGGGAGGGTGCTTCAGCAGTTCGGCGAGGAAGGCGCCGACGTGGGTCAGATGGTCCCGGACGGGCGTCGCGATGCTCTTCGAGTGGGCTTTCGCGTGTTCCAGCAGGTTCCTGTTGTCGTGTAGAATGTTCATGGCGCGGTCCTGTGGGTGGTCCCCTGGCCAGGTGCCCCCGCGGGCGGCCAGTTCCGGCCACTCGCGCGCTGCAGGCGCCATGCCTCGAAAGACCTCACAAATTTGGGGTCAAACGAAAGCGGCTGCAGTTATTGGCAAACTGGCGAATTTTTGGAGCTTTGGGGCGTGTTGTGGTGGCGTAATTTCAAAAACTAGGTTCTTCGCGAAGTTGTTGTTTAGGCGTTGATCCCAACCGCTGCGGCCCGAGGAAAGTAAGCCCCCTCATTAGCGCTCTCGGTAAAGTTCACAAGGACGGCGGAGCCGTGTTTGATCTGCTTGTGGAGTATGGGGCGAAGTTGGACTCCGGGCTCTTCTTTAATGCTCTTGTTTGGGGCACGAATTCGGCAATCAAGACTCAATTCCTTCTTTCCAAGGGTCTCGATCCGAATGCCACGACCTCCGCAGAATGGGGCACGCCTTTACATGCCGCGGTCCTGTTCGAGCATGAGCAGGCTATCGAGGCTCTACTGGCTGCTGGCGCAGATCCGATGGCTCGATCGGAGTGCGCGAAATTTGGTAATCGAAGCCCTACAGAGCTTGCCGAATCGCGGTTACGGAGATGTTCTGAAAGTTCTGGCATGAAAGATACATGTCAGCGGATACTCAAGCTCCTTACTGATACACAAATCGGCCATACTACCTCAGCGACGAAATGGAAGATCAACAAGCAGCATACTACCGTCACGAAAAAGTCGCAGATTTCTGAAGATGCCGAAGCGGGTTTAATGGCTTATAGAGCACGGGTGGTGAGAGCACCGGCTAGAAAAACCAAAAATGCCCCGAAGAAAGAGCAGAAAAACACCGCAAATAATGGTAGTGTTAGCAGCCGAACACGGAGTCGAACTAAGTCAACTTCCTGATTAGAACATGAGCTTATTCAGTCTTGTGAGCAATGAAAGATACTACCGCTTTGTATAATCTGAATTTATTATCTTAGAAGTAGATAGGGCTGCCCCTCCTTCATCCAGTCCATTACTGGTATGCCTGGATTTATTCCCTCGTCCCACGTCGGTCTTTGACAGCTTTTCTCTAGGTTTTATTGAATAGAAATCGTGTTTATAAAATATGGGGCATAAACTTACTCCAGATGAAACCTAGGAACTAGCTGTAAGAACTACTGGATAACAGTGATGGCCTTTTAGTCAGGCAAGCAAAGAGGGTGGCACAAATACCAGGTCTACTATAAAGCTATCTAGCTACTTAATCTTCTTCTGTGGCGGAGTCTGTATTCAGTTTCTGTTGAGCAACCCCCAACCCTTTTCTCGCCATCTTGTGGGACCACAAGCCAATTGTAGGATGTTTTTTTTTTTTTTTTGCGACTGAAGACAGAATCATTACAGCACACTACAAAGCCCCTTCAAAGCCCCTCGGCAAACACAAATTTCTGCCGGCATTATTTCCAAGCACACTAAGCCCTGTACTGGACTCTACGTACATCTTTAACATCCCCACTAAGCACATTGAAAAAGCAGTGAAAACCGTTGATGGCGACTAATCCAGACGGAGTAAGCCCGGTCTAACTTCTCAGGCCGGAGATTGCGGCGGGGTTCGGTTCCTGAACTTTCCGGGTTGTATGTCAGAACCGAAAATTGATCTGAGACCCTGGGACGCTACGGATCTACTAAAGTGAAACCATTGACAGCTAGCCAACATACTATCAAGCCTTTGGCCCTTTGATGGTCTTAACCCCACTCATTGATCTTAACGGACTAAGAAGGCGTGACAGAATCGTACCCTTACAGGCGATCCGCCGGCGCGTCGGCTGGTATGAGCTCGGAGAACTAGGCTAGTTTCCCATGGAAGCTGACTTCGACTGTAGAATACTAAAAAGACTGGTACAACAGATTCATTGTATATGGTGAGGTTTTCAAAGTACTACAAAATACGTACAATACCACCCATCATTCACAATTGGTACAAGCGTCTTGGGATAAGTCCGAGCATTAGCCGAAGTATCCCTTACGGTACCTAACTATATCTTAGCCCTAGTCTTGCTAAACCTCCTACTCTCGTAAAATTCAGCCTGTGGACTAAGCGTGAGGTGCAACTGACCTTACTCGCCTCGCTTCTTCCAAATATACAGATATCTTGTCAAAATGTCGAAGTGGGGGTTTCTTCCTGGTTTAGGCAGGGATGCCGTGACTCAGTATTCTACCAGAATTTTGCAATCTTCCTACTATATATCCTGCCAGTTTATATTGAATTTCCCTTATATCTTTTTCTCTCTTTCTAGTGATGTTTGCGTCTCTCTCCCTGTCCCTCTCTTACTAAGTTTCAATCCCTTCGCGATATACTCGCTTCCTTCTTTGTTTTTCCCTCCCTTGCTCTATCCAGAGCCGTTCCTTAAACTACCTACTCCCTCTTCCACACTCGCCCATACGCACTCATCCAATCATTCACTACACAGTGCAGGTTTCTTTACTGGCCAGCGCACCTGAACGGTCATGAGAGCCTTGTGGATACTTCTAGCATGGCTTGCATTTGCAGTCTCTGCAACCCCGTTATTCAATGGCCGACTCAAACTGGCAGAAGGCACATCCCCGTCCGGCCTCGTCGCGAAACGGGCTGACACTACCGCGACCAATCTATCAAGATAGTTGATGACAGCGACAGTAGCAGCAGCAAGCGCCGTGGGTATTGCAGCGGCAGATGCAGCGGCGAAGGCAGCGTAGGATTTCTCCGACTTGAAAGGAATGTTACCAGCACGATTAGGACGACGGCCGCGGCGGGGACCAAGGACCTGGCCAAAAGAATGGTGCTGCCGGGTGATAAATTGGGAGTATAATACGAGAAAGCAATGCCCAAGCGCACAAAGCAGATCGTGTTCAAGAAGAGTTGCAAACGAGCGACTGATACGAGTGCGGCGATAATGCATGAATTCAGCCGTGCTCAATAGACCGAGTTCAGCACCGGAGTCGAGGGTCTCCATGGGTGTACCACGATGTATATCATTAGCCGCAAGGCCGTGTATATTACGCATTGGTGGGAGAATGTCGCCTTTGACGCCGTCGCCTGGGACGACGATTGTCAGGCCTCCGGGCTGACGAGGTGAAAGGCCGTTGTGGCTTCCTACCGGTTATCGTTCTAACCGTCTTGCTGTTAAGGATACTGCGTCCCATTTTAAGTTGGGTCTAGCGTAGTTTCATGATGGAGTTGCGGAAACAATCAGAGTGTAGGCTGTCCTGCCGCCAACTGGCGCAGCTCGCCGCCGGCTCCGTGGCCGCGGCCCTGGGCCAAGCCCTGACGAGCCCGCGGACTGGCTGACCTACCTAACCGGCCAGGGCCCCCCAGCCCCCCGACGCCGCGCCCCAGCCCCAGGCCCGCCGCCC
>NW_020291942.1:8433-178660 GCF_003184865.1 Aspergillus homomorphus CBS 101889 | reverse complement strand
TAAATAATAGATTAATAAAAAAAAATAAAAAAACTTTATAAAAATAATATTATTTAATTTAAAGATATATTTATATATAAATATAATTTATTATATTTTTTCTTTTAGTTTAATCCATCTACTATATTTATTATTATTAATAAATATAATAAATAAAAAATTATATTTAAAGTTTAGAATTATTAAATATTTTCTTCTTCTAAATAACTTAAATATTTAATTATTTAAAATTATATTTAGAATTAAGATTTAAATAATCTTTTCTCTTATTATAAATTTAAATAAAAAGAATATCTATATAAAAAAAATCTAGAAAAGATTTTTATAGAATCTATTATTAAAAATATAATATAATATTTAATATTTAAATTGAATAGTTATAAATAGTATAATTATCATGATAAATTAATTATATAATATAATATAAATAACTTTTAATTTAATATATAAATAATTAAGACTTTTTTAAATAAAAAATAAGAAAATAATAGGCTTATTAATCTTATTTAAAAAAACTTAATAATAATTTAGAAATATTATATTAATTTTTAATTATTATTTTAGTAGTAAAAGTATAATATTCTTTATATAATTTATCAGATTTCTAATATATAACCTAAATTAAACTATAATTATATATTTTTTTTTATATTTTATATTATAAAAATATTAATATTATAAACAACTGAATTATATTAATACTACTAGAATTTCTCTATTATTTTTTATAAATAGAGAAAAAAAAGATATTATTATATTTTTTAATTATTTTTTTTATTTTAGAAAGCTTATCTTTATATATTTTTAGATAATAGTTAAAATAATTAACTTAATTTTTATTTAATCTAAGTATATCTTAACTATACTAGAGTTAAAAAAGATATAGTAAGTAAATCTTAGTATTAAAAATAATTAAAATAATTAATTATCTTATCTTTAGTTATACCACAGTCAGGTATAAAAATTTCTTTAATCTAACTATTAACCTATAGTCAGATATAAAAGTTCCTATTAACCTAACCTGACCTGGCTGTTAGCTACTCTAGCTAATTAGGATGATTAATATACTTAGTACTTAGAAAAAGACTATTTTTAGTAATAAATAAGGATTCTGATTAGTAAATATATTAAATAGTATATAATATATTTTCTATACTAAAAAAGAAGAAAAGGAGAGATAAAAAACTAAAGAAAAACTTTAAACCTAAGCTAGGCTTATAATCTGTTGAAGTAAACAGTTATACAGGAAAAAGATATAAAGCCTTTAATAATTATTAATTTAGTTGAGTAAGGAACTATCTATATAATTTTACAGTATTTACATTCCATCAGGTCACATGACCCAGCGGTCACGCCCCTAGATGTCAACATACCTAAATCAGATAGAATTAGACAAAAACTAGACTAAATTAAATAGAAATCAGGTAGAATTAAGCAGGAATTAGATAAAAATATTCTGTTATCTTATACTACCTCTTTTAATAAATTTAGTTACTAAGAAATTTAACCTGTAGATTAACTATTAATTAATCTAGATAGGAATATATATTTCTTATACCTAATTATTAATATGCAGTCAGGTATAAAAATTTTGATTAATCTAACCTGACCTGGCTGTTAGCTACTCTAGTTATACCTTAACCTTAATCTGACCTTAACCTGGTGGTTAGGTTAAGATATAAAAATCAGATTAACTGCAGGTATAACAGTTAATTATAGTTAACTATTATATCTAAATCAGGTAGAATCAGATAGAAACTAGACTAAACTAAATAGAAATCAGGTAGAATCAGACAGAATTAAGCAGAAATTAGACAGAAATATTATACTATTCTATATTATCTTTTAAAATAGATATAGTTACTGAGAAATTTAATCTGTAGATTAATTATTAGTTAATCTTGATAGAAATATATATTTCTTATATCTGATTTTTAACCTGTGGTCAGATATAAAAATTTTGATTAACCTAACCTGACCTGGCTGTTAGCTACTCTAAGATAAATATATATTATTAATTAATTTATAGTTTATAATCTATTTATTATATCTAATTTTCTTAACTAATAATTATAACTAGTTAAAAAATTAATTATATCTTAATCTAATTTTAACTATATAATTAAATAATTTCTTATATCTTAACCTAACTGCCAGATTAAAGTCAGGTTAAGGTTAAGATATAACAGTTAGGTCAAGCCACTCTACTTTTACCTAAACTATATACATTATTTTTTTTTCTTTAGCTAATGATACTCTATACATAAAATTAATTTTTACAAACCTTTTTTTATTAGGATTAGTAGCCGACTGAAATAGACCAGAAAGTCCTATTTTAATTCCATGTAAAACTGTAACTCAACCCTTTTGGAAGAGATGCCATTAGAGACTGAGTTCCGCTACATACTCAGCATAAATGTCGAAGTCAATGATATCAATGTGTTGTTTGCATAGCTTTGGGGCTGGGCTGGAGACGGGGATAATAGGTCGTGGACGCGCAAGGGCTAAGAGCAGAAGACTTATCGACTGCTCTTTCGACCAAGCTTCGAGATCATTACCTATCTATTTGGGCTGCGGCAGGCGCGGGGGTGGCGGGTAACACTCCAGTGTCCGTTTGTCCGCACGCATTGGCTCCTTCCCTATCTAGTATCAGCGCATTCCAGTCACGAGTTAGTGGGCAAGGCGAAAGGGCAAATCAGAACAGCTCCAGATGTGAATGAGTGTACATCCATCCGCACGCAGCAAAATACTACCAAGACAACCCGCTTCCGGATGGAATAATTCCTCTGGCGGACGTGGATTGTCTCCCAGTTACAGGATGGCAACGGTCCGTGCGGCACAGCGATCTGAAAGTTGCGCTCCCAGTAATCCCGGCCGACCCCGGCACCTTAGTCACCACGTCTCGCACAGCCGGGCCCCGGATGGCAACACTAGAAGCCGGGCTCCCATTTCCTATGACCCGAGTAGCCAGCAGTACGGTTACCTGGGATATCCTGGCATATGACCCACAGTGCCAGTATCTTGCACGCCGCCTACGATCGCAGACAGGCACGTATCGTCACCATCCACAGTAGCTGGTCCATGGGCTGCCGGTGTTCAGCAAGGGATGTTTCGTTCAAGTTCCACCGCCAGTAGCGGCAGGTTCGGCTTCCAAGAGAGATCAATGACGGGCCGCTGACACTACGGGTAGATGTCCCTGTTACTTCGGAGCAAATGGAAGAGGATCCTGACACGGAAAATTTAAGCATGCGGCGGCGGCACGTGTATTGAAATCACCAGACATTCTTGAATATGATCGGTGGGCTCATAGACATGCAGCGAAATATCAAGGGTGTCAGCATCTGTTTGACGATGCCACGCGACGGAAACATCCAGTCTGCCTCGGGGTCTCGGCCGCAGAGTTTGCATGGCAGAAAGCGCGTTGATGTGACGAAAAGCCAGAAGGTCAAAGAGAAGATCTTGGACGCACGCAGCAAGGTGTGACAAGCAATGAGTCAAATTTATGAAGAAACACTGTTTTAGGCAGGGGGGATATCAGTGTGGCTGTGTGGTTGGCCCGGATATATACTTCCAGCAAAGCATTCTGGTTGCGGCTACTACGACAATTGTGTAGTGCCTCTCCATTTCAACCGTATTCAAATATCTACTTGCAGACAGAATTATTTTAATTGATCATATTATGAAAAGAATCGATTGCTGTAGAAGATGTAACCCTAGCTGCATTCAGACAGGTAGAAAATATCGCTCAAGGCTATAAAGGAGTCAGTGCGGGAGGTTGATTGCATGGAGAAAGACTCAAGCCCTTCAAGAATTTCTACTCACAATGCCGCACGCAGCACCTACCGAAGATAGCACGATTCTTGCTCTAGACAAGTCTCTCTCAGCCCTCCAACTCGGAGAAGGTCAGAGAGAGAAAGGCGGATTCAACCATTTCACACCATACCTCGAGCAGCGGAGAGTTGACAACCTAACACGAGAGACGATTATTCCATATCTAGCAGAACTTCAGGGCACTCGGCGTCTGGAGATTGACGAGTCAACGCGGCCCTACCAGGAGGGACGGGAGTTCCAAAGGAAGTATGGGATCTCCGAAGAGAGTTTCCAGAACTGGAAAAGGCTTCTTTCTGGATGGCTAGGTTTCCCGGCAATCCTGCTTCTGAATCCGACTCGGTTTGACGACTTGTCATTCGAGAAAATGGTTGAGAATTCACCGACATTGCAATGGACGCAGAAGACCCTTCAAGACATGGAACTTGAGCTCGACGATGTGATCGTGTTGGATACGTTTCCGATGGTGACCGACAAGCTTCTGAAGATCAAGAGACTACAAGGCGCGCATGTGGAACTGGTGCAGGACTCATTCCGCCTAACACTGACGTGCTTGCGACATATCCGACCGCAGGTGTTAGTCTCATGTCAATGTTGCAGCAGAGCAGGGAATGAGACCTGGGGGGTCGTTATGAACAAGAAAGCTGACGAGCTCTGTTCTTCGGGCTTGGCAGCAAAAGACGAGCTTGTTAAGGAGGTGGAGATTGGTGACCACATGATGCAGGTGGTACAGGGGGTCCATCCGCAGTATGTGGTGCAGTATAACGAGGCGATGGAGGACGTTTTGCAGAGACTGTTCAGAAAGGTGTTTAAGCCGTTTGGGAAATGGAAGAAGCAGCGGCTCATGGCTTGGAAAGAGCTTACAACGATCAGCGAGATTGTCAAGAGTAGCATGGAATCTCTGCTCAAACAGATGAAATTGTACCAACAGATCTGCGGGCGAGTGGGTGAGGCTTATGCTCCGGGAGCAGTAATGGTGAAGCAGATGGAGGAGTGGGAGAGCGTAGTTGATGGATGGATCGCGCAGATGACCGAATGAAACTTGCGGGATTGTGCAGTTCTTTTCTTTGCGAGATTTAGGGTTATTTACAACTCAATATACTATTACTAGGACCTGGTTCCAAAGAGTACTTCAGCGTAGATTCCGGCAAGGTGAACAAGCCAAACATTGACAGCCACTGTGGGCGAGTCCGAAATGCAGAGAATATATATACCTAGAGCATAACAAGAGCGGTTTCAACCTGAGACCTAGGAAGGCTGACAATAGTATTATAATCAATCAAAAAAAATTATCTAGTATAAATTCATTTAATCCAGTATATATTGAAGTTACATAGTAGATTTTCATATAATATAGATTTCAAAGATATTATTTGTAAATATATATAAAAAATATCTATATAACTAGCATGTTAATCTTCTGTTAAAATAATGTAAATATATTTTTCAAAATATTAGCTCTATAGAGCTCTATACTATACTATAAGTAATATAAAATATCTATCTAATGATAATCATTTCTTACTAGCTTTAAAAATATATTTACTTAATCTTTATCTTGAGTTAGGTTAAAGCTAGTTAAAGTATAAGATTTTTATGGATTTATATATGTGGCTGCCTTCGGCAAGTGTTCCTGTATGCCGCCTCGTGGCTGCTGTCTGTATGTATTTATACTCTTAGTATCTATAGTCTACTGTATTACTGCCTTATCAGCCCGCTCGCCTTCGGGCAAACTTAGGAAGAATCAATCTTCTTACCCTTACTGCATGACACATTCATCTCAATATAATTTAATAAATTAATAGATGTTGATATTATATATTATAATTTATAACTAGAGCTTATTCAATGGATAATAGTATAATATTTAAAAAAAAATACTTATTTAATAAATAAAATCAGGAGCTTTGTGTTCAAAACTTAGAATATATTATATTAGATATGGCAGAACTAGCTTAATGACTTAAGGCTTACCCAGCTCAGCTTGCTTATTAAATAAGTCAAGTTCTACTTAATTATTTAGTAAATAAGTTTTAGTTAATTTTTAATTTACTTAGCTAAGTAGTTTTAGTTTAATAAATTAATTATATTTTTATTTTATTATGATATTATACAGGTATTATATAGAATATTAAATATATATATTAAATCTATATAATATATTAAGTTAAAATAAATATTTCTTTATAATAAATTTATTAATTATTAATATAATAAAAAATTAATTAAAGAATAAAACTTAGTATAGAAATATATATTTAATGACATTCTTTAAATTTTTTTACTTTTCTAATTAGGTTAGTTATTAACTTAAGTTAAACTAAAATTAAAGGTATATATCGAATTAAGAAGATACTTATAAATATTAAATTAAATATTAAAAGAAATAAAAAAATATTAAATTAACTATTTTTAATTAAAGTTAAATTTAATTAAAAAGTTTTATTTATTTTAAAAATTTCATAGAATTCATTAAGTAAGTTAAATTATTTAATCTGAAGTTTTAAGCTAAATCAAGCTTTAGTTAACTGGAACTTAAAGCTTAAATAAGTTATTATATAATTATCTAAAACTTACCTGACCTGCTTGATTACTACATCTATAATATATAATTAGTAAAAATTGTAAAATTATAATATAAAAATCTCTTTTTCTATATAAAATCTTTATTATATTAAGAATCATACTATTATTGAACATTTATAAACCCTAATTTAAAAAATATACTTATTTTTCATATTATAACTAATCTCATAATCAATAATAAGCTGAATAAGAATAATTTTAAAGAAAAAAAATCTGTAAAAAATACAAAAAAATATAAAGTGAAGTATTAAAACATTTTAAAGATCAATAATTTCTATACTTTAATATTATATGATCAAACTTAGTTTAAATAGTTGAATTTATTAAGTCTTATTCTATCTTAGATATATTTGTATATTCATTAAATATAATAAAAAGTAGAAAATCTATTTAAATATTCTAAAAGTATAAAAAACTATATTTATTATGATATTTTTAATATTGGTTTTCTTTGATATTCTATATAAATATAAATAAATAATTTAAAGTCCTAGACATCTAGAATAATATCATAATTTTTTTTAAAAAAAGTCTAGAATAAATGAATAAAATTTTATAAATATATAAAGGTTAATAGTACTAATACTTATAAAATAGAAGATAATAGAATTGAAGTTAAACAAATTATAATTAAAAAAAATTTGAAATCTAAAATTAGAGACTATCCCTAATATTCACCTCTTTCTAAAATAGATTAAGAATATAATGTAAGTTATTATGATTATTATTATTATTCATGGTATTATTATATTTTAAATAAAGTTCTGAAATTGTAAATTGTGTATAATATTTTTGATTTCTAAAATAGATCTTAGAATAAAATTTTATATTATTATTAGTAATGATCTTATTCTTATATTCTCTTTCATTTATAATATTAAGATTTAGATAATTAATTATTTCAGTAATTATTAGTTTATAATACAATTTATAATGAAGTCTATTATGTTTTGTATGATAAATTTAGTAAAGAAACCTATGTTAAATAACAATTCTCAAAAACTAAATGTAATATGTATAATATATATTTCTTTATAATTTCTATTTAATTTACTACTTTAGTGGAATTATACTCCTTATTTCTAATATAACCCATATTAACATTTATAATTTTATAAACTCAGTATCTCTATTTTATCACAATACTTAGAGAATCAGATCTTTACAAATATTTTATAAATAATTTATAATAATTATATTTTAATACTATGGATAATGAATATGTTACAATAATATAAAATCTAATTATTTATAAAAAGTGTATTTTTAATAATATTTATACTTACATATATTAATAAATTTCAATCTCTATTATATGATTCCTTTAATTAAAAAAAGGATTTATACTAGTATCTACTTTATTATTATTCTGCTTAAAACATTTTATTCTGATGAATCTGGATTTTAAAATCTTTATTAATATCTTATAACAAGTCTAGAGTTTCTTTATAGCTTGAAATTATAAATATATCTCTTCATCTTTAATATTCTGTTTTATATTCATTCTAAAGCAATAAATTAGAGTGGCTAACAGCCAGGTCAGGTCAGGTTAATCAAAATTTTTATACCTGACTGTAGATTAATAATCAGGTATAAGAAATATATATTTCTACTTAGATTAACTAATAATTAATTTATAGATTAAATTTCTTAGTAACTAAATTTATTAAAGAAGATAATAAGTTTAAATAAAATATTTTTATTTAATTTCTATCTAATTTCTGTTTAATTTTATTTAATTATATCTAATTATACTTAATTCCTGTCTAATTCAGATATAATAATTAATTATGGTTAACTATTATATTTATAATTAATCTAATTTTTATACCTTAATCTAACTACTAGATTAAGATCAGGTTAAGATTAAAATATAATAGTTAAGTTAAGCTACTCTATAATAAATACTAGATTAGAGTATAATAATATTAATAATAAAATTTTTACTTTTGATAAAACTAATAAAAATCTTATTATTATAAACTTTAGATACTATTAATTTATTTTAGAGTAGAGTAGCTTAATTTAACTATTATATCTTAATCTTAACCTGACCTTAACCTGGTAGTTAGATTAAGATATAAAAATCAGATTAACTATAGATATAACAGTTAACTGCAGTTAACTATTATACCTAAATTAAGTAAAAATCAGGTATAATCAAGTATAATCAGGCAGGATTAGGCAGAAGTTAAATAGAAATTAGATAGAAATATTCTATTTAAGCTTACTGTCTTTTTTAATATATTTAATTACTAAGAAATTTAACCTGTAGATTAACTGTTAATTAATCTAGATAGGAATATATATTTTTTATACCTAACCATTAACCTGCGGTCAGGTATAAAAATTTTGATTAACCTGACCTGACCTGGCCGTTAGCCACTCTACTTTAGGGAATATAGAAAACATTACCAGTATTTTACTATCTAAAGGTATACTAGGAGTTTACCTACAGACAGAGTGGGGCGAGCATGCCTGGGGCATGTTCCCCAATAACCTTGATTATTTATGTTTTGTGGTGGTTAGTGGGGATTTGGGGAACTGGGGCTGGAGGGAGTTGGCTGCTTGCGGTGAGCTTGGTTGAGAACCTACCGAGTAGTCTACTCTCCACATCTTCGGGTGTTAACTTTCGCCTGAGGAGGGTATTGTTTTGGAAAAGGATCATTGCTGTCGGCCATGGTGGTGGGTAACTGGACAACGGCGCGGCAATGAAGTGAATGATGGATTGATGGAAATACCTGCAGCGATATAATGTGCTGTCCGACAGAACTTGACTAGCGCATCGCGTATACCCTGCTCTAGCTTTGCTGGCTGCAAGTCTATGCCCAGCTCATTAGCCGAGTCTGGGATATCACATGGGAGTGTATCAGGGCCTGGTTTGTCGATCACGTAGCCGGGTACTTTAGGTGGCTATCCTTACCAATGGTGTTTTTGGCGGTCAGAGATCAAGGAAAGAAATTCGCCAGGAATAGCGAGAAACGATGGAAATCAGGTAAAAACCTGAGGGGTATGAACGGCGTGCCTAGCAGCTGGGGTCTAGAGATCCACCCTACCACATAGTACCCAACAAGGGCAATGCTTTTCTCGTGTTAGGGCTGTAGTGAGCTCATTAATGACGTAACCTGACATCATCTCCCGCTGGAAACGGAACAAGCTGCCTGGTTTTGTTAAAGTAATAACATAACAACTCCAGAGCTATGTCTCACAGCTCCGACGAGAACCCGGGCCTCCGCGGAAATCCAAGGAGCACTCCACGTTTCTCCGGACAATCCGGCAGCCCCCGCCCTACCCTAATTTCTCGGCTCGGTCGGTGTCTCTCAATCTGGATGACGCAGGGTGCAGGCTAGAATGCAGGCATGCTGGTCATCTCACATCCCACAGCGAAAAAAAAAATAAGGGCTAATCATCCAGCGATGTTTCATTAAATACTACTTAGACAAATATCATATCACGATCATTCACGCCATCTTAAATTCGGTATTGGTTTGAACTAATATCTGCGAACATCATGCCGCCGGAAAACCAACAAGGGGCCTCGGCGCTCGAGATCCTCCATGAGCCCGATTGGACGCAGACACACAGCCACCGCGTCGGAACCCGCGGTCGCGATGCGCGATTCATGGGGATCACGCACGGTGGAGACGAGACAGGGCAAAAGGGTCTTGAGGAAGTCGCAGAGGAGACGCTCAATGAACTGCGCGAAAAGGTTAAGAAGGGGGAATTGGTCACTGTGAGGGATATTATGGAGAAGCAGATTGTATGTTCTCCTTAATTCGTTCTCAAATCGGAGGGAGGTCTACTGGATGAAAAACGATTGTTGGGCAAGTGGAATCTGGACTAATTGGGACGTCGTAGGACTTTCATCTGCAGAAACCTGGGGTGCATCCCAAGTTCTGGCGGTATGTTTTGCATACGACCGAAGATTTTATCAAACAGGGACAGCCATGGCCCATCAATCAGAAGAAAAAGGAGGACGCGGAGAAAAAGAAGAAGGAGGAGGAGGAAGAGGAGAACAAGATAAAGGAAGAAGAGATGAAGAGCAAGCAGAAAAAGGGCCGTGGCGGCGACAGCCAAGACAAGCAAGATGATCAAAAAAGCCAGGATAAACAGCAAGACGAAGGGGAGGACCAAGACCAAAAAGATGAAGGACAGGAGGAGAATAAGAAACCAAAGCGCTCAACAGAGGAGGAGGCACTGCTGCAGTGTCTCCAACATGAACAAAAGTACATGTGCCTGATGAGGAAGAATGACGGCAAGGGCAGCTCTCCGCTCGCCGACGAAGATCTTCCACGACAGATCGATGAGGCAGACCAGTTTTCGCCTGACAGCTGGATTCCCCGCAGCGATAAATTAATTCGGCTTACTGGGAAACATCCGCTGAATGCGGAGGTGGAACTAACTACCCTGTTTGACGCCGGACTCATCACACCATCAACGATCCACTATGTTCGGAATCACGGTGCTGTTCCGCACCTCCTCTGGGAAAATCACAAGGTTGAGATAACCGCTGGTAAAACAATAGCCTTTGGAATGGATGAGTTGAAGGATACCTTCCCCAGCATCAACATTCCAATCTTTCTCGCCTGCGACGGCAACCGCAGGAAGGAACTGAATATGATTCGCAAGACAAAGGGATTTAATTTCACCGCTGCTGCGAGCGGATGTGCCTACTGGAAGGGAGTCTTACTCCGGGACGTCTTACTCGAAGCAGACGTCCAAAGTCTAATGGAGAAAGCCTCCCATAAGCGTTTTTGGGTAAACTACGAAGGTGCGGATACGCTCAGCGAGGGCAAGTATGCCACCTGCGTGCCTCTTGAATATGTCATGGACCCGACGAACGACGTGATGCTTGCCTACGAAATGAATGATCATCCAATCCCCCCAGATCACGGCTATCCATTGCGCCTGATGCTCCCCGGCTGGGTAGGAGCACGGTCCATCAAGTGGCTAACGAAGGTCTGGGTAACGGACTATGAGAATGAAAGTCATTACCATATTTATGATAACCGGCAGCTTCCCAGCTTCGTGACAGATCCCGATTCGGAGATTGCGCAGACCATGTATCATCATCCGAGTACGCTTTGCAACACACAGATGCTGAACTCGGTCGTCGTGCGCCCGGCACAAGGCGAAAAGATTAATCTGGTCGATGTGAAAAAGGGCAAGGTTTACAGAGTCGAGGGATTCGCCTACAGCGGCAACGGAAATGAGGTTTCGCGTGTGGAGATTAGTCTAAACGGGGGAAATGATTGGTTTTACTGTGTGCGGAAGGTGAGTATGCTTGCTCAGAAGTATTCAGCCTGTGCCTTGTTAGCAACTGCTGAAATCATGGCCTTAGTTCCCCGAGACCCCGATTCGTCATGATCGAAAGTTCTGGACCTGGCTGCACTGGCACATCGACTTGGACATCAGCAAGCTCATTCGTGCAGAAAGCATCATTGTCCGTGCCACGGACGAACATAGAAACACGCAGCCTCCAGAACCCATCTGGAACATTGAAGGGCAAGCGACTCCCTTAATCCACATTATTCAGTCTACCTGCTGACTGGCCTCTCCGCTCAGAATGATGAACAACAGCTGGTACAAAGTCTACCCTGAAGTGTGCGAAAGCCCCGATGACGAACAAGCCTACCTTTTATTCCGACACCCCGTCGACGCCGCCAACAGCATGAAGGGGTGGATGAAGCAGTCTACCCAAGAAACAATCGAAGAGGTGAAGCGCAAAGCATCTGCCCCCGGAAAGCAATTCACCCGCCAAGAAATTGAGAAGCATCATACAGAAGATGACTGTTGGATTGTTGTTGATGGCAACGTGTACGATGCGACTAGTGTGCTGAGTTGGCACCCTGGTGGCAAGGGTCCTATTATGACGCATGCGGGCGCGGTGCATATGGATACGACCAATGAATTTATGAGTATTCATGATAATTATGCACAGGAGAAGCTGAAGGGTAAGTATTAACTCTTTTACCTCCCTGGGCTTTAACGAGGGTGATTCTTGGGTTCTAATGATGGTATAGAATGCATCCTCGGTAAGGTAACCGAAAAGGCCGTGAACCACATGAAACGGGACGCGGAGCAAAAGGAGAAGAAAAACGCACAGGGAGGCGAGAAAAACCCACAAATAGCTCTGGACAAACACAAGTAAGCTATGTCCCCTCCCGAATCTCCTGACAAAAAATAATAAGTTCCTTAGGTGGACGCAAGCAAAACTGGTCAAAAAGAAGCGTCTCTCCGACGACACACAACAGTACACTTTCCGTCTCCCACCACCAGCCAAGAAACTCGGGCTGGAAACAGGTCAGCATGTGCAGGTGGGTTTCCATTTCGAGGACCGGCTTGTTGTGCGGCCGTACACACCAGTCCGGCCAGTTCTGGAGAAAGAAGAAGACGGTACTTTTGATTTAGTTGTGAAAACATATTTCCCTGATCAAGACCAACCGGGTGGTACCATGGGTAACATCCTTGACTGTCTGCGCGAAGGCGAAGAAATCGAAGTCAAGGGCCCTTCAGGCGCAATCCGGTATCTGGGCCACGGTACGTTTGCGGTCGATGACAAGGAATACTCCTTCGAGAACGTGTCCCTGATCCTCGGCGGATCCGGCGTGACCCCAGGGTACCAGATCATCGCACGGATCTTGGAAAACAAAGAAGACAAAACAAAAGTCAAGGTTATTGACGCGAACAAGTCCGAAGGCGACATCCTGATGAAGGATAAATTCGAAGAGTTCTCGAAGAAATCGGAGGGGAGGTTTGAAATCGTGCACGTGCTTTCACATCCCAGCGATGACTGGAAGGGTCTCAGTGGCCATATCAATGCGGATATCATCAAAAGCCACGCCTTTGAACCCAGTAATAAAAATGTGGTGCTCCTCTGCGGGCCACCTACCATGATTCAGAAGGCGGCGCTTCCTGCGCTGAAGGACTGGGGCTACGATGAGGATTGCAATTTGTTTGGTTTTTAAAACCTCTTGTCGGGATGTAAGCAGTTTACATATACTAATGTATATTACATTATCCACTTTATAGCAAACTAACAATTCACGACACTAGTGTCTTTTTCTTGAAATAGCCGTCCAATACGGTTGACAAGTGTATGAACAGCAACCGCCTACAGACACCGCATCACCATTAAGCCGTCTCGCTCCCGCCAAAACTTCCAATTGCTAGACAGTAACCTGATCAGCGCAAACGAACATTGCGGAAAACGGCAGTGGCGCAGATTCAGCCCCAGAGAGTCTTGTCCTTGGACAAAAAGGAAATATACTTAATTTTGACGAGAACCGGACCCTTACGTCAACATCTATCCGTACAAAACCTGACACTGACTTTCATGCATTCTCATTAAAGAAATTTATAGCTCTTGCAAGAGAAGCCCTCTCCACCCACCCCCATTAGTACTGTATATCCACGCAGTTGCTATCATGGAGTAACGGGACCGGATATCCGTCGCACTTTTTCTCCAGCTAACCAGCGTGGATGTCGGGGTAATTGTCCTTCAAGTAATTAAGGGTCTCTTTTGCTTGGTAATATCTAGCTCGCCGAGAGGCGGATAAGGGCTCTATTGGCGCGTGCCATGTGTGGCGAGCGCGTCGCCGCACCGCAGAGGTGAGCGGAGGGTATCGTCACAATAGTTTTCGGGGTGGAAGCATGCATATGGGCCGGGTAATATCTTCGTTAAAATTCACAGATGGAGTTTGATTTATGCCCATCTCATTTTCCTCACTCATCTTAACCCCTGTCGTAGCACATCATAACTAACTTCTCTCTGTCCGGTCATATCCTACCGTCACATATTTGGTATAGGATGGGTCATACTCACTTGGTTTAGCGGAATGTCCCCGGGCGGCTTTTCCATGTATAGTTAACAACGTTTGACTCATCATGGTGGTTTTGGGTTAGTACTTGTGGGCTTCCCCTCTGACTCGACGTTGCGGAGATATAATTTCCTGGCTCTCACGCAGACATCGGGGGAGGTTGGAAGCTAGACGACAATGAAGCTTGGGTCTTGAGCCATATACCATTAGTATGGATGATCCAGAAGGCACAGCGCGCCGGCCTACGATCTGATCCGGAAAAGCTGGAACAGTACAATTGCTACAACGATACAAAGAAGATTTCCAACAAGATAGAAGAATTTTTTTTTCGACAACAAGCGCCACTCAGTATATGGTACTACTTGGCACCTGCGACGCTCAGAAGGGGAAAAGCAAAGGACAAGCCAGCAGTGATCCGGACAACCGATTCACCTCCGCGCTTCTCGAAGCAAGTGCACATGGTGAGTTTCACGACTGTCTCCACCACGGGAAAGGTATTTAACGGGCCTAGCCCTTTGTTGGTGGCTAGCTGAATATGCACCACTTCAGAGGCTGGCAATCGGAGACCATGGATACTAGAAACCGATCCGGTGGCCGTCGCCCGCAGGAGAAATGCGTAATATTCCGGAGGATGCTCGCATTCATGGCTCGGCTATTCGTCGCATTAAAGCTGATTCTACTTCTCGTCCCAGTAAACTGGTCAAACTTGCCGGCAGTGGGAGTGGGAGTGGTAGGCAGATAACGATGGAAGGAGAGATCGGTGAGTGGGAGATAGCGGCCAATAGGGGTTCTCTAGTGCGAGAAACCAATCGGCGCAAGCGGCCTTAGAGCGACTCGCTAAGATCACACTCGCGCAAGCATTAGATGTGCTTTTTGTAATATACAAGCGCAGAGATTCGGAAAACAGTATCAGAGTATGGAGCGGGTCGATCGCTTTTAGTTAAACCCTTCATCAAGTGTATAATGGTGTGTTAACCATATGAAGCTCGAACTCGGCCTTATGTCCTTGCCACACGCTAACTTGATGTTGTGCTAGGAATGAAGAGTCAGGAATGCAACTTTATCATAGTTACCTCCTGGTTAATTAAAGGAACGAGCCGAGCATATTTCATTTCCACTCACCTTGAATATATGGTGAGAATCTGAGTGAGAAAAAGGAAATTCAGCCAATCATGGGGCATGTCTCGCACAAAAAGGATGTGCGGGGTGAATATGTATCTGACCGGCCATTCAAAATCTCAACGAATTACGTAGCAAAGCTTCCAATTCAATTGGACAATGTCTGTTCCTCCACAAATCCATGTTGGTATGTTCCGCAAGGAAGGGGATGTCTCTGACAGGCAAGTGGGCAATAGTTACGCCTCAAGCAGTTGATCATCTCGTGTATATCAGTACTGCCATGAATCTCGCGAGGGAATAGATACATATTTAGACAGGTTGATATATATAACTATCGGAGTTGCTGGGAATTATGGTTTAGATCCTAGAAACGAAGTTCTCTAATCACTCCGTGAATTACTTGCACTGTATAACGGCCCTATTGTAGTCGCTAAAAAATCACGCTACCTTTGTCTTATTAGTGGTAATTTCCAGTTTGTGAAGAGCTGAAGTCTCCATGGAGATCGGGAGAAACACTGTTAGATTATCCGAGTATAGTGACGTAAATCCAGCTCATCACTCACGCTTCCCCTACATGATCTGATTGGCCCAGTGAGCGACATGATGTTAATTTACTCTCTATTTGTGGCACCTCTGCGGAGTCGCATGCAGATATAGATGTAAGGATAAGTGGCGCATCTATAAGAAAAAACAGAACTTACCGGCACTCCATGTCGCCTCCCGTTATATTGACCATAATTGTCGACTTCGACCTCGGACTATAAAATCATGGACTCTCTATATCCTTCCGCTAAGCGAACAGTGCTCTTGGACAGAACTGGCAGGATAGTGCCGCCACCTGGCATTACTAGCAAAGTTCCATAAGGGTATGTTAGGTTTTTCGGTATACTTGTAGTTTGAGTTGTGGTAATAATACTTATTACAGGCCAACATGGGCGAGTTGGAGTAATCGGAGGCAGTAGCTAGTGAGTCTCCCTCCTAAATTCCTAGTCATGTCGAGAGGCCTATATTTGATAATGATACTAGTTACACGGGAGCACCAATATTCTCTGCAATGGCTTCGGGTGCTTTGGGTATGTAGAGATTGCTGTCGTGATATTACCTGTTGTTGCTACCGCTTTGTTGATACTAATATCAGGATGCGATATGGTCTGAATGTCCCTTCTCTTACGGCGTATAATTCTGGTCTATGTAAATAGCTCATCTAACACTTTCCCAGACTCATGTCTTCTGTGAGGAATCAGCAGCACCGGTACGTGTGATGATCGCCATCTCTCGTGTCATTTGCTATTTCTTGTTCGGTTCTTTCCCGCCGGTCTCATACTGGCGTACATGCGTGCTTATAAGCCCCAGTTCCAGGTTATAAAATCCTATTCGCTAGATCCGATGGTGCACCCGCTGCTTCCCAGCAGCAACACCACTACCCGCAACGCGGATTTAATCGATATGAAGGAACTTGTCGGCCCCATTATCAACATGCTCTCGAGTCTATACTGCCTCGTAATAGGGCCCGGTTTAGGAACGGTCCCCATCACCTGGCAACCAGTGTCCGAAGTGATGCGGAAAGCGCGCGGACGCTTAATCCCGTTTGTGCTAGATGCAGACGGATTGAAGTTGGTGAAGAAGATGCTGGATTTAGTAAAGGGTATAGAGAGTGCATTTTAACTTCCAATGCGAGCCGTGGCGTTGGATATTGAGAAAATTATGTCTGAAAGCCCTGACAAAACGGACGACTATCGAGCGCAAGATGCAAAGATTGTTGGAAAGCTTGCAGAAGCGTTAGGCGGGGTTACCATTCTTCGAAAGGGTTCCTATGATGTGATTTTAAATGGGCTTGCAAGTTTGATTCAGGATACCGAGGGTGGGATGAAACACAGCGGCGGCCAGGGTGACACGCTTAAGGGCTCGCTAGGCACATTGATGAGCTGGGGTGCATCGTACCATGACAGACTATGGGATTCTGGCGAGAACGATTCAGATCAGGGAAGTGGCGGGAGGATTCCATTAATGAAAAAGAGGGATATTGAGAGAGAAATTGAATCGGACATGAGATTGTCTCCAACGGCTTTCTGCTTGCTGGTAGCATGGGCAGGCAGCGGGATCACTAGGGAATGCTCGCGAGGAGTGTACAAGGCAGAGGGCTGCAGTATGCAAGCCAGCGATCTCACCAGCCAAGTTCATGACAGCTTCTTACTTTGATTGGCGAAGCGGAAGCGTCCAAGCTACAGTAAATTCACTGTAAGCAGACATGATGTTAAGTGGTGTATTGATACTGATATCTTGCTAGAATCATCCGCCGGCAAAAGAATTATAGAACCGGAAAATATCGGATGGCTACGTATAATATGTATTTGTTTGCAAAAGCTTAAGATTTGACTGGCTCATACATTTAGGCATCGTTCGTTAACTGGCCTAGTATTTTTATCCTTGCTTGCGGGTGTATTTAGGAATCCGGGATAAGGGAGACCTCCAATGGCCCCGTCGTTGAGTCAGAAACAAATTGACGTGAGAGAAAACAGAATTATCACAATACCAGAAAGAGAGAAAAGGAGACAACCCTAGCAGATTAGAAACGAGTTCATGACACGGGCGAAATCCCTCAGCACCCACTGCCTGGTCAAATCATGGCATTAAGTACATATCCTAGAGGCCTAAGAACAGTCAGCTCAGTATTACAGATGTCTAGAAAGGTCGGAATACACAAATACAAAAGTTGATCTTGACGATCTAAAAGCCAAGGTCAAGTCATTTGCTTCTCCCGAAGCAGCCATGGATGAGTTGCTCGATGATGGGTATTTTTGGATAGAGCCTCTAGTCAACCCTCAGGGTTGGAACCCTTATTTTAGTAAATGAAGAGTAATGTTACAAGAGGCATCCTCTTTGTCTTTATTGTCATTTGATAGTTCTAGAATAAATTCTAGATATGTTGAGATTCAGTAATATTGGGGCCACCCCGCAGAGCAAGCAATAGCCGGCAATATGAAACTCCGTTCCGGTCGCATGGATCCCTAGGAGATTACGAAAATAACTGATTTCTTAGTATTTTTTTAGTAGAAAAATTAGATTTTCTTTAATATCTTTTTTGATATATAATCTTACTTATCATTTTCTCTTATAGTGTATAAGATATAAGTAATCTACATATAATTGTGAATCCTAAATCTATATCTCTTCTATACGCGAAGTTATACTGGAAAAGGTGGATTTCTTATAAAGATATTTATATAGGTTTAGTAGTATAGGAGTAACCTTAAGTCTCACTTTTTAAGAGATATATAGATAAACTAGTATTTAAAGAATCTATCCCCTTAGTTTGAAACTAATTTAAAAAGAATTCGATGAGTTACTATTATTCAAAAATGGATTTAAGAAATTGTCCGTAAGACGTTGATATTCGTGAGGTGCCGGGTATGGGTCGGTGAAACGACGAGTAGATATCTGGTTCAGGGACGCGAATCGGCACGCCAGGTTGGCCACTTTAGCCACATCAGGACAGGCTTGCGCGTTTCAAGGTTCGGTTCCACGGGTTTGTGCTTCAAAGCTAGGGGGTGGCGATTCTGCCATCCATAATGTACTTTGTTTTCGCAGTGACAGCCACTCGCGAGGGTAATCCCGTGGCAGTCATCCATGGTTCAAATGTCAAATTTTTTGTACCACCTCAAAAACTTTCCCCTGCCTCTCAGAAAACGCCGGCAGCCCGGTAAGTGCAGGGTATTTATTAGCAAGTTTTCCCCCAACATGGATCGAGAACTGGAATGCAACTCTCCCGCAAGGGACCGTCACAGACGACAACCATCACCAACACCACGAACACCATGGCACACGAATATACCCCTGAAGCCCAGGGGGGCGTTGCAAAACAGCCCGCTTTCTCTTCCAGCGAAATCACTCTGACAACCCCCTACTGCGTGACCAGCACCCCGCGCAAAATCTTTATCATTACCCTGACCAGCCTCGCCATGATCACCACTATGATCGCCACCAACATTGTCCTCCCCGTCCTCCCCATCCTGCAACACAATTATGGCGTCAGCACCACACAGATGAATCTCCTCGTCACCGTCTTCTCCCTTGTGCAGGGCATTACCCCGGCTCTGATGTCCTCCCTCTCAGACCTGCAGGGCCGCCGCTTAGCCTGGATGCTTACATTAGCCATCTACACAGCTGCCAATATCGGCCTCGCCCTGCAGAACAGCTACACGGCGCTAATCATTCTCCGCTGTTTGCAGAGCCTCGGTAGTAGCTGCGCGATTCCCTTCGGATTCGCCGTTGCAGCTGATATCTCCTCGCCCGCTGAACGGGGCCGGTATATCGGACCCTTGCAGGGGTGTGTGATGGGTGCGTTTGCGTTCGGCCCGGTGATCGGCGGTCTTTTAGAGCCAGCGTTCGGGTGGCGGAGTATCTTTTGGTTCCTCGGGATATGTAGTGGGAGTGCGCTGTTTGCTTATTTCTTGGTTATTCCGGAGACGGCCCGCAGTATTGTCGGCGATGGCTCTGTTGAGCCTGTCGGGTGGTGGAGGCGACCTCTGGTTCAGAATGTCCAGCGAGGGTTGAGCCGTGAGCGCGACTCTAGGCATACATACACGTACGATAAGGGCCTGTCATCTACTGGAGGCACTGAGACGCGGCGGATCAATACCTCGGATTTACTACGCGCGTTTACGATTTTAGGCGAGAAGGATGCGTTCATCCTTGTCATCTTCACCAGCCTGTTCTACGCGGGTGTCACGGCCATGTGGGCTACGACTGGCAGCCACTTTGCCAGTATATACAGGCTAAGTACACTAGAAGTCGGCTTCTCCTTCCTGTTAATATCCCCCTCCGTCCTTCCCCTTTCATCTGATCCTAAAGCTAAGGATAAACAGACCCTATGGTATCGCTGGCGCCATCGGCTCCATCCTCAGCGGCCGTCTCCTCGACTTCAACTACACCCGCATTCAAACGCAACTACGCCAGAAGGCTACATACCTCGAAGACCCCTCCAAAAACCCCAATGGAGATGATTATTTCCCCTACGAACGCGCCCGCCTTCAGATTGCTTTTCCCTTCGCCATGCTCGCCTCACTATCCTTGTTATCCTACGGCTGGATAGTTCAAACACACTGCTCTCTCGCCGTCGCCCTCGTCTTCCAGGGTCTAATCGGCTTCAGCGGGACACCACTCCTCGGAATTATCTACACATTACTGATAGATCTATACCCGACCCAGGCGGTTGCGACCCAGGGTGCGGCAGATCTGGTCCGGTGCTGGCTCGGGGCGCTGTTTGCGGCGGTAATTGACTACATGATTGATTCGATGGGGTGGGGATGGTCGTTCACTCTGCTCGGGCTGGACATGGTTGTTGCGATGCCGATGCTGGGGGTCTTGTATTGGTATGGGCTGAAGTGGAGGGAAAGGAAGCAGGAGCGTGTGAAGGCGGGGAGTCTTTGAGTATCGTCGTAACGATTCTTGGCCTGTGATTTAGATATAAAAGCTTAGATCATACAATCAGAATGATATTCCATAGGTTTGAAAAGTCGACTGTGTGTTCTTTCCAGTGTGCCAGACATGCAGTGTTTGCCATCCCGGATCTCTTCCAATTTGATGTATCATGACGATTTTCGTCAGGTACGGCATTTTACAAATAGCAGGCGAGATATTTTGACAACCGGAACTAGCTCATGCCATATCCAAAAAGTTGCAGGAGAGGTCCCCTTTGAAAATCCAGAACCGATCTAGAGGCAAATTTAAAGAGAACAAAAGAAAACTAGGATGGAGTGGATTCATTCTGGTCCATGTTCTGTTCAACCCGTGGCTTGGTCTAGGGTCACGCGCCTGCTATAAAATTGCAGGATTGCTATTGTAGGATCGCGCAGCGAGATATCGGTACAGACCGGACTGAGATCTGTTAGGCACAGGGCAGAGAGCCTTGAAGCCAAATGGCTTCTTTTGTTACGCCCCGCTGTATCTTCTATACGTCATTCGTTGATTACAAAATGATCAAAGGCAGCTTTAACGGTGCGCAAGCAAACCTACAAGAGATTTCTAGCGCAACAATGAAGCATGGTTGTTTTGAAGGACTAGTTAAGCTGATTCCGAACACAAGCAGTAAGAACCTGGAAGCTATCGGGCAGGGATGCACTCTTGAAGTAGTAAGCTTGCAACGGCCTGGCACACAGTGCTGGATGGATCTGCACTGCTTGTTTCTGACAATAGTCAGGATATACGGCTATCCCACGATAAGAGTATGTGGGGAGCCAATCTCAGCAGTGGAATGCTCCACTGATGGCAACAATATGCTGGCTCCAAGAAGCAGCGGTATGGCATTGTCGTAAAGGCATTCGTCCCTGCTCTGGATACACTCGACACCGCACCACTTACAATACACTACATCGACACCAACAATTCACCCACACCGGAGGAGCAAGACAATAATCCCTCTAGATGGTCGGCTACCGCAGAGCGCTCGTTCTCCCGGTGATGATTCCCATAGGCGGCCAGGTGGCGAGATCCATTGCAGTGCTTTACATCTGAACGCGCGCGAAGTGAACTCGATCTCTACATCGAGGTCGGACATGGTAAATGCGCAAGTGTTGGGCACCGACGAAGTAAGCAGTCACTCTTGGTATAAGATACTTTCGGATTGTGATGGAGATAGCATAAGACCACCACCTCCATGCGAAAAGCGCCATTGATTTACATGGCGCGTTAGTCTTGTTGAAACGCCAGAACTACTTAGTACGCTAGCCTATGCTGAGGGCCTGGCGAGCTTGTAGGTTAAACGGTACACAAGCTCTTACTTAGACAAATCGACTATTGACTTAGTTTAATTTTACTGTCTAGCAGCTATGGTAAACGAATGTGACAGAAATCCTGGTTGCCTGTTGCCGAGTGGCCTACCGTGCTACTCCGAACTTGTTGAAAAGAGGGTCACAGAACAACCGGTCTAAACAGCTCTCTTCCACGCCAACGAGAATCTCCATTCCCCCATCTGGCAACACTGGAAGCACTACCTGAGCCCCATTAATGCATCCCACGTGTGGCACTCGGACAGCCTCAATCTTCTGACCCATCACCGGCCCCCAGTCAAACCCGTACAGTTTGAAGTTCAACCAGGAGGTCTGCACACAATTGTTACCCGGAACATCCAAAAATGCAGTCGGAACCAGCCGATCCACATCCTCCAACTGCTCAACCATAGCGACGACATCATCGGTAAATTGCTCGTCTGCCCGGAGAATAGCCTTCCGAATCAGGATGGCCAAGTCGGCCAGACTCAATGTGCTCAGCATCTGACGGATCGGAGCCGAAACCGCAACATATTCGAGAAAACAGCCAAGGGTCTGCGGGTGCACTTTGGGATCAGTCCGTTGCCGTCCGTCAATGGCGATATTGAACACCGACACAGGGTCACCCTCCAGTTGATCCAGTGGTGATTGCACTGCCATCACGGTCCGCCAAAGAAGGGCCGATAGGGCATCGTTGGTTGAAATCCATTTCTGATCAGATGTCACAGTGGCATTAGCAGGTGATGCTTCGGCCTTCAACGCGGCGAGGGACTCGGGCGAGAAATAGAAGACCTGGCCACGGTGATTCAAAGAAGTCATCTTTGGTGGGGCTCCAGGCGGCGTGAAAGGAATCAAGGTATATTCAGGATGATTTTCTATCTTGCCCGGATTGCGACCGGAGCGTCTCATTACTTGTTTTCGATCAGCCCAGATGGCGTCCGGGAGTTGGACAGGATCTGTGATGGGAATCCCCTGCGCGCGACAGGATTCCTCCGCCCAAATTGCCGTCCATGTCGAGAATGAATTGCCATCGCCTGCCATGTGCAAGATGCACCATGTAAGAATCAAGCCTCCACGGATAAAATTGGCCTGCACCAGAGAGATGGGCATCTGTTCCCCAGCGGAGGGCCAGACCGATCGGCGGCAGAAGGTATCGGCATCGAAGGCAGCCACGGGAAAATATTTCTGCTTCAGCTCAGCATAGGCAGAGGAATAAGAATTTCGCAGGTCTTTGACAACAATGTGTGTTGCATCACTGTTTTCTTGCCTCCGAAACTTCATCACCCCTTTTTGTGGCGTGTCGACGTCGTGAACTGCCTCACATCCCACCACCGGGATCCGTCGTGCCAGAGCTTGATACCCGGCTTGCAGCACTCGAGCAACCTCATTTAGGTCGTAGTTCTCCTCCAGCTGAAATGGGAATACATAACGAAGATATCCTTTGGGGCCAATGCGCTCCAGTGCCGTTAGCTCGTGGACTTGTTGGAAATTGTCGATTGATCCCATCTTTGCCACCTTGTCACCTCATTCGGTCAATAAGTTTCAAATGATCGAGTTTAGGCCAACTTGCTTCTCTTGGGCCATGGAATTAGTAGGAGAACCATCGTTTAACTATTATAGCCCAGATGGATGGCCGCGGTTTACCTTATGGAACGTGCCGCATTGCCGCACATCGACCGTTTCCCATTAACGGGGGTAATTTCATGGCCATATGACAAGCTCGCGGAGAATTCCCATTTGTAGCCCCTGCCGGTTGAAGATAGTACTGCACCGGACAAGATAGTGAGCTGTCACTAAAAGATAGTGCTTATGGCAGCCCCACACGCAGCGGCGCACAACTGATCTTGCTCCTGGAGATGGGCGACTTGGCCTTGATGTGCGGGCTATAGTTCTTCTTCCTGTTGTAAGCTTTGTAAGCTATAACAAGTTCTTTCTTTAAGGATCTGTGTGCCCGCAACATTATGTGAGACGATTGGCTTTCCCTGTTGGCTTTCTGTATCGCTTCTGCTAAGTCGGGGTTTGCGTGATGGGCCGAGCCGTGCACCTTTCGAAACCACCTCTATAATGACAGGTATTAAGACTCTCATTTCCCAGTGGGAGCGGTTCAAATATCCGCCCAACGAGAGGCCTTCTTTCCAAGGCACACACGGCCCACCGGTTGATCCTTCCAAGTCTCTTTCCCACAAATCATCCAACGCCTGGCTATAGTTATCCCGGTCAGAGTGCTAGTAATGTCCGATATGTTCTCGGGCAGGAGACAGCTCTTCCGGCCCTGACCCCAACGTTCTTTTTCGGCACTAGCGCATTCGGCACCAACAATGCTATCTCTCCTGAGTCGGGCGGGGTGTGAGTCTGCCTGTTTGGCTCGTGGTAAGGTGATAAGCATTAGTCAAGCACCTCCCGAACCTTCCAACCGACATTTATTAGACTTTGATCTTCCGAGTGGCTGAGAAAGAAAGGCTCTGCGCATTTTCTGTTTTTCTTTTTTCCTTTTCAGGTACGCAATGCTATGGCCGAGGATCCCGCAATCCGCGCCCTGTTTGGACCGGCGCCTGCAACTGTCAACCTAAATGCGAGCGCCGTGGCTGTTAATAATGGCGCTGTCATTGCCATGCTGTCTCTGGCAGCGGTGGCAGTTATGCTGCGCTTCATCGCGCGACTTGTTCTCCGCAATGCCCTCATGGCGGATGACTGGGCCATTATTGCTGCCTTGGTAAGCCTTGGATACTCGACACTCGCGGCTTCGGCTAACTCTATTCCCAGATCTGCATTGGCGCTACTACCGGCTTGAGCATTGCAGGTGAGTTCCGGACTAGATACCAGCGTGATTGTGAGGTTGACAGTGTATGTAGGAGGCGCTACCGGGGCTGGAAGGCACATCTGGTCTGTTACACTGGAAGAGCTGATGCACTTGTATAGGGTCAGTTCAAGACTTCCTTCCCAACCCGCAGTTGTTTTGCGCTAACATGATATAACGCAGCTCTTATTTTCCTACACATTCATCTACGCCGCCTCTTGCACCTGCACCAGACTCTCTATTCTCTTCTTCTATTGGAGAGTCTTCTCGCCTCTGAAACCATTTTTAAGAGTAGCGCTCATCTTCGGAGCATTCCTCACGCTATCCTATCCTATCATCGTCTGGGTGACCATGAGCAACTCCTGTAAACCCGTCACTTACTTCTGGACACAATTCAGTGGGACCAGTGGGCAGTGCATCGACGTCGACCGCTTCTTCCTGGCAGCGGGTATACTCAACATGCTCAATGATTTCATTATCCTAATCATTCCCTTCCCTCGCATTGTCAAATTGCAGATGAGTGTCCAGAAAAAGGTGGCAATTAGTGGGATTATGGCCGTGGGCATCTTGTACGCTCTCCACTAACTTGCAAGTACTCTCTGTACGTCCGGCTAACAAGATGTGCTATAGTGTCTGTATCGCCAGTATCGTCCGCATCCGGTATCTGTCCATTTTTATGAGCTCGGTGGATCTGACCTGGCTCATGGGGCCAGTCTTCATCTGGTCGAGCATTGAACCCTCGGTCGCGGTTGTCTGTGCCTGCATGCCTCATCTCGCCCCCCTGGCACGGCTTGCGCACCGGTCCATTTCGTCCAGCTTTCATTCTCGCCGATCGGCCACCGAGTCATCAGGCAAACCACGAAGGCACCGAAGAGAGTCACGGCAGGGAGTGCAGAAGGGACATCGATCCAGTCATTGGGGTCCGACCTTTGACTTCGGATTTGAGCAACTGAAGAAGACGGCCAACGATGACGAGATCGGACTCACCAACTTTGTCACGGCCGGACCTATCATAGGCAAAGACTCGTCGATAGAGTCAGTGTTGGAGGCGTATGCTCGTGATCACGAGATTGCCGTGCAGTCCAGTTTTGTACAGTCATCCTCGCAGAAACATGCGCTGTAGAAAGCCAGCGGATGGGAAATTGGCCTTTGTGAAAAGTATTCATCACCTCCGGAGACGCGTTTCCTCGATTTGAGCTTTCATCGCCTCATTGAAGTAAGAAAGCTGCATATAGTAGACCGATCATAGCAAAGCACCGGGAGGCGCCGCGATTTCACCACCACAATGTCTAGGGCAGGGCTATGCAACCACTCCAAATCGATCAGCCCCTGTTCAAACCTTCCCCATCTCCAGCTCTAAGCATCCTCCATCGGTCAATCTCTGCATTTAACTTGTTCATTCTATCCAGCCTTGCCTGCCTCCCCGCCTGCCAAGTCGCCAGAGCTCTCGACAGCACCTCCTTCTCACACATACCTCAGGATCAAGTCTACAGCATACACATCCTCAGACCCTTGGTCGATCCCCTCCCCAGCCGAGAGCGGAATGGCATAGGCGTCATCGCCGAATATCGCTGATCTGAGCACCCGCGGTCCAACTTGGCATGGCATACAAGAACCGCACGTTGAACAATCCGTACTAATGCGCGGCACGGCCGGCTGTATAATGGGCGCAAATGCTCCCAACCTACCGCCGAGGAAGTCAATGCATAAGGGATCCTCGGCCATGCGATCCCGCCTGATCCGCCCGATTCGATTGCGTGGCCTGCGTCTGCCGGTTGATCAACAGCTCAGACTCGTCTGGTTGCTGCGGTGCGATCAGAAACACCCCATAACGCTTTTTTGGTGTAGTCGGAAACATATCATGCTACTTGGGTTATATCGTTTTGGGGGTCATCGACTCAATTTGGTACACCTTAATCACTACAGTATCCGACAGATATGTCATCGCGGATCGCCTACCGATCAAAACATCCCTTCAAGCCCCACTCAAGTAGATCCAGTGGCAGAGGAATCGACTATTTGGTAGGTCCACCCTTGAATCAGTCTCGGCCTCCTTTTCTGGGCCCCTTGCCGGCATCGTCTATAAGGACAGCTGCCCTCAATAGCTTCCCAACAAATCTTTTCTCGACTAAAGAACTTGATTGTCAATGCCCATGGACTTATTGGCACTCGCATTGTCCAAAAAGGTTAGCTGGCTCTTAGAAGATTTCCGCCGGAAGCGGGTTAATGACAATAATATGATTACATTTGACCAGGACCGATATGCCGGACAGAAGGCCTGGTTGCACGTGGACTGAGGTCACCCTATTGAAAGCCATTGAACTCCTTGTTCTCCTGGCTTTCTTGTCTCGATTTCTTTTTTTTGGCTATAAAGTGTTATCATTTTCAATACGATATCTTGGGATCAGTTCACAGCGTTTCCTTGGCCATCTCTCTCTAAGATGACTCATGCCGGAGGAACCCAGAGTCTTGACCTTCAAGGCGCTCTAGCCAGAATGATGGGCTCTGGGGAATTCACTGATATGCAATTCATTTGCAATGGACAGCAGTTTCTGGTCCACAAAGCCATTGTCTTCCCTCAGTCTCCCACTATAAAGGCAGTCGTTACCGGACCATTTAAAGTATGTGGTCTCATACATGAGAAATTACCTGAAATTGCAATCTTCTGATCCTGGTGGTCATAGGAGTCCCAAACAGCCACTGTAAACATGGATGCTTTTGGGCCCAGCACTGTCAAGCAACTCGTTCAATTCTTTTATACGAGCAATTACGAGTCTTCCATGTCAGCCGATAGCACGGATGGCAGCCCGAATATGACCTCTGACGACTGTCTTTCCCAATCATTGAAGAGTTCATTTGAGGCTACTCCCTTAATGGAACATATTCGTGTCAACTCGATTGGTGACTACTATCAAGTTGATGGGCTTGTTTCATTAGCCAATACTAGGCTCAAGAGTCTTCTCCAGAGCTCGGAAACGGATGATCAGAGCTGGCTTGAGAGTTTTACTGCAGCGACTCAGGAAGCACTAAGCATCACGGAGAATGAAGAGTTGAGGGAGATCTTGGCTACAACAGCTGCTTCCCAGCTCTCCCAAATCGTGAAGCCAGGGGAGTTCCTTTTTTCCGGGGTAATCCTTGGCTTCCCACTGAAAGTGCTGCAGAGTTGCGAACACAGGATACAGACTTTGCTAGAACAAGTCGAGGTACATCAGTCACAGATCGCGCAAAAGGACTTGGATATTCTTCGTAAGAAAAAGAGCCCTGAAGAAACTGAGGATCGGCTTTCGCAAATACGAGCGTGCTTGGAGAATCTGAATATGACTCTCCACTGCAGGAATATGAGCTGTGATGCAGAGTTTTGCTGTTATATCGATGCTGATAAGGATAGGTGTATTCTTTGCTGCGCTCAATGTAAGTGCAAGCACCAGTGAAGGTCATCTTCTGGCGTGGGAGTGTGCTTATTACTCAAAGTTTGATAATATTCTTTTTTTGTTATCATATGTTCAAGACCAGAATGAGAATCCAGTTCATTCCCTGTCCAGAAGATTAAGTTTATCGCCGAGTATTGCCGAGGCCAAGTCCGACATGACCGATGGATTTCCAGCAACCAGCTCACACCACACCGACTGCAATTTTCTGCTTATCAGATTGAGAGTAGCCACTGCTGTGCCCGTTTCTTGGACTAGGTACAGTATTTCAATGCTATGATCACCGTGCGACATGCCTTCGTCATTAAGCGCCGATAATACCACCCCTTCCCAGCCGAGAAGAACAAGCATCCGACGGGCACGACAGCCGCTGAACTGCCTGCCTTGCCGAGACTCCAAACTGCGCTGTGACCGCCAACATGCATGCTCCACTTGTCGCAGACGAGATCTGGTCCACAGCTGCACTTACCAGTCAAGAGGGAGGCGGGCGAGCACCTCCAGAGATTCTATCTCCATCCCCTCCATCGAGCCACGGCCACCTCCCTCTCAAGCCAGAACTGGAACACCGCACAGCTGCTGTTGACCATACCCGAGCGTGGGGAGTCATTCCACCTCCCGGTTCAGCCGCGCAAAAGTAGGGTTGCGAGTGAAAGTCATGCTCGCTGGGAGGAGGTATACCACCGACCCACTGATGAGTTGTTGCAGCCACACCGTGGAGAGGGTGGCTGGTTTCCCTTTCCCATAGGACCATCGATCCCCAAAAGTCAGCTTATAACCCTGCTTCCCCCGGCTGACTATTGCGATTACCTGATCGCCCAGTATTTCCTCCGTCTCTCGCCCTTGTTTCGCATTCTTCATGGGCCAACCTTTCAACGCCAACACAACTCGTTTCAGGATAGGCCCGAAGAGGTGGAGTTTGCTTGGCTAGCCTTTTTGTTTACTATTTGCTCACTCACACTAAATACGATGGGGAATGGTGATCCTACCATCTCTCATCTGTGGCCCAGAGTCGGCTATTCAGAAGGCTTACTGGCGGCGGCCGCGCAATATCGCCACTCGTATAAGATATGTCTGTCTCAGGATCAATTTCTCAGCCGCTACCCCTTCAACATACCTGGGTACTTCTGGTTGAGTCTTCTATTTTTTCATTCTAGGCCATTAGTGACCAGTCTTTAGGTATGGCTCTAAATATCGGGGTTGCGCTGCGGTGCAATATCAGGGTAAAACCTCACCATATGGGATGGGTCGAGCTGCGCTAGGTACTCATGCCTGTGACGTATGCGCTTAGCACGTTCGGTCTGGCCATGGCAACATCTCTGTCACTTATTGTCTGGGTCGCCTTAGAGCATCGGGCCCTAATGGCTGCAGCTTTTTGCAGAATATACCACTCCTGCCGCAGTCTGTTTTTGAAGGCGAGCAAGCAGCCACCTCAAATCGTGGATGAAATTACAGATGTTCCTGCCTGGTCGTACGGCCTGTCCCTTGCTCTTGGAATATTTCTGTCAATATTTTGTATTGAGTACTGGCAAATTCAGCTGCGCTGGTACGGCGCATTGTTCTCCCCGTTTATTGGGGGTATCTTCTTCTTTCCGTTCAGTCGCCACAAAACAATTCACTTTACTGATAACTCACGCTGACATTGCCGTGTCCATGTAGGTCTCCTGGATTTATGCGACCACTAACACCAAGGTCAAAATTGAAATCCTCTGTCGCGTCATTGGAGGTTTACTATGGGAGGGTAAAGTCCTCGCAAACGTCTGGTCTGTTGGCTTGGAATATTCCACCATTCTGAACGGGGAGTCATTTTCCCAGGATATGAAGCTTTGCCTATATTACAGCGTAAGTCAATTCTGGCCAAGGCTGGGGTCCAAGTACCTACGAATACTCAAATGCTGTACTAGATGTCGCCACACTCTGTATTCCTCACTCAATGTGTGGGTATCGTCATTGGCACACTCGGTCAGGTTGCCGTCATTAATTGGGCTCTGGGAAATATCCGGGGCATCTATCTGTACGACGGACGCCATCAATGGATTCTCTTGTCCCTTTTCATGAACCAGATCCGACCAAAAGAATTAGCCATTACTATGTCTAAATACTGCTCTTGATTGTAGCCCGGATACTGATATTCTGCAGAGCCTTCGAAGTGTCGAAGTCGAGGCCTCCTTCTTGCTGTTATTTAACAGTGAACGTGACACCAAGTCTTCGTCGCCGGTCGCAGAGTGACAAACAATGCAAACTGATACTCTCCCCGCTGACTACATTTATCACGTGACCGTCCTTTCCCCCCCCCCCCCTAAGAGAGGTGAGAGCTCGTCTGTACAAGACACTTCGTTGGATTCAACTCTCAATTCTTATCACGAAATAGAGACATGTTTGGACCAGAGCCCGTTTCTTCGAAAGCACCCGGTTGATAGTGGCATAGGTGATGTGGTTGTGTTCTTGTTGGCAATTGCACAGCAAACATGAATTTATATGCTGCTGAGTAAATATCCATAGCATTTGGCATAAATCACTGACGCACTAGAGTAAGGATGGTTGCTGATTGTTTCGCACAGAATTTGTGGAGAACCCACTACTAAACTAATAAGAACAGGATTTTGACTCTGGCCTGGGGTCGCTCATTCTAGAACGAGTCTTGATCCGACTCTCACTCCTTTTATGTATACGGCACGCCCTGCCATCACCCATGCAAAACAAGCATCAGACTCATCGCTGAAGCGGTGGCACTGTGGAGAAGCATACCAGTCAAAACAACTTACGAATTGGCAATTAATCAGCACCAAGGGTCAGGATGCCTCAAGGCTGATTTTGTGACGAAAGTGCTACGTGCAATGGGACGGGTTTCAACAGGCTAATGACGTACGATGGGATGGAAGAACTGGTGAATAGAGAAATCGTCCCAGAGAAAAAAAACTATAAATATTATAAAAAGGATAAAATAACTAATACTAATAATATCGAGCGTCACCACGTCTCCAACTCCCAATAATAAGGATCTTATGTTGGTAACCTGGCTTTGGGGGTTATGTCATGGTCCGGGCTGCTTCGGAGGTACATGTACCGACGCTTGAAAGGGCAAGATGAAGGATCTCGGCCCACTCTGCACAGGCTTTGATTTCAGCCCTACAAGGCACAACTCATAGCGTCCCCACTCCCCTCCACCCTTCAACCACCACACCAAGACTTCTCCTGGCTTTTACGGGAAGGCCTGGAATTTTGGGGTCACTTTACAGAGCTACAGATGCATAAAATATCTCTGCGCGACGGAGGAATGGAACAGTTGAAGACCTGACTCCCGACTCTCGCCCTTCCGACTCACTTGTGTATGCCGGTGGGGTGGCCGGAGGGCTCGAAGTAACCTGTTACCATTATTCATGCCGCACTTGGACCGAAAATCTTAGCCTGGTTGACGCATTAGTTTCGGAGGTTACGGCTATTATGCACTTTCCTATTCTACCACTCTGACGTATACAGCCTGATTCATGGAGCAATCATGTTCTGTCGTCTGCGAACCTCGTCCCTCGGGGTGTACAGTCAGAGTCGAAAGAAATACGATGATGTCAGTGACACGCTCCTCACCGTGGACCTCAGTAGCATATAAGCCCACCCAGGTCGTTATCTTGAGAGCAATGCTTCAACCCATTCCATCCTTTTCTTTACCCACTGCTCAAAATGGCGACAACCTCTGACAACTCTCCTCATGTGGCTTCCCTCCTGCACAAAAAGCCGCACTATCACTCTGAACTGGGCTCGATTCAAGCAGTGACTGCCGACGACTTGCCCATCCTCAAGAACTTATCTATTAAACGCCTGCGTCTGGCTCGGAATGCCATTCGAGAACCCCACTGGCATGCCAACGCCAACGAGCTAGCCTACTGCCTAACGGGCCAAGTTCTAATCTCTATTCTTGACAGCGGCAATGAATTCTCCATCTTTACCTTGACCAAAGGCGAGATGTTCTTCGTGGAATCGGGCTCCCTGCACCACATCGAAAACATCGGCGACGAAGAAGCTGAGCTGATCATCTGCTTTCGCCATGAGCGTCCCACCGATTTCTCACTGGCCGCCTCGCTGGGGGCGATGAGTGATACGGTCCTGGGCAATACCTACGATCACCGCACGTCTGACTGGCAAGGCATCGCCCGCGACACCCAAACCAAGTACATGGTCCGACGTCAGGGCCAAGCCGACTTACCCCGAACTGCTTACCTCCCAAACCGACACAAATTCGACGTCGAAGGCATGACGCCCCCGACCTCCCATGGCTTTGGTACCGCTCGGACTGCCAAGAGCCAATTCTGGCCAGCGCTACCCAACATGTCCATGTATTCCCTGCGCGTGGAGGAAGACGGCATGCGGGAGCCGCATTGGCATCCGTCCACGGCCGAGATGGGCTATGTGGCCGAGGGCACCGGTCGCATGTCGGTCATGGACCCGGATGGATCGGTGGACACCTATCTCCTGAAACCCGGAGATGTGTACTATGTCCCGGTTGCGTATCCGCACCAGATCGAGGCCGTGGGAGACGGCAAGATCCACTTTCTGATTTTCTTCGATCAGCCAATGCCCCAAGACGTGGGCTACAGGAATGCGGCGACGCTTCTGACCCGGGAAAGTATGGCTGCCACAGTTGGTCGCGATGTCAAAGATCTTCCTCAGTTTCCTCACACCCCGAAGGATCCTCTGATTGTGAAGAAGCGAAATGCAGTTGATCCGGTGAAGGCGAAGTTGTGATTCATGTGTGATCTTTTGGTTGTGAGACCGAGGACGGTCAGATTCAACGAATTCAATGGCAAGTAATGGGAGATTTGGCAAGATGGCTAGCTGTCGTTTATTGGTCGTCACTGTAATAATGCTTCTTGGATGCTACAAGACTGATTGTATATACTGCACCAAAGCCACCGCACATACTTACCTATCCCGACTAGCACCTGCTTATCATCCTTCGCAACTGATACATCCATGATTAGTAGTAATCAGGCCACAGCGCCAGGAGACGATCTGGCCATATCCTTTACCTTCCAGTCGGTCCAACTCACCGCGCTTCTTCGACTAGATTCTCTGGTCGCTGGGTCAGAGGGGGGGACTGCGAAGGACCGCGTAGCTTGATCAGGAGAAATTCAATATTGAGGATGAAGAGAGGTGTGAAGCTCTCAGTTAAAGTATGGGCAGGAAGGGTTTGTGCATGCATTACTTAGTCACTGCTGTCATGGAGAAGCTATGCAGAGCCACGATGCAAAACAAGGGAAATGAGAATTAGAGTACACCAATCAATCAACAAGATAAATACAAAATACAACCAATCAACACATTCTCTGGCACAACTGATGCTGGATATGAAACAGCTTCAATCACTACTCCATATGAATGACAGTCTCGGTGTCTTCCATACGGTCCACTTATGCAGCACACTTGCTGGCAGCACTCACCCAGCCAGTGAGACGGTTGGCGATATCAGACGCATAGCAAGAAGTAGCTCCTGCGCCGCTCAGGTTGCCCGAGGAGGGAATAGACCACGCGCCAGAGTTGTACATTCTTGCCGCGCGATAGAAGCCCGCGGCATTGCTACGGGCAGCCTTGTCTATGAGGGTCGCCAGTCCAAACCCATCGGGGTCGCTGGTACCAATAGCTAGTTCACATTAGCGTCGATGATTCGATTGAGAACAGAGTCGCGCTGAACATACCTCCGTCCTTGATCATTTGCACGATCTCCGTCTTCGGGCAGGGGTTCTGCACCTTGCCGCCGTTGTTGCAGCTACCGGTGCCCTTATAGGATTGCATAAGGCCTGGGTTGCTGACGCTGTACGTCGAGGTCGGGGCGCGAACGCAACCCTTCGACTCTTGCATCACAACCGCCAGAATGAAGCGGTGGTCAACGTGCGAGGTTTCAGCCACCTGCTGGATCGCGTTGTACAGCTCCTGGGTCTCAGTGGCGGAATTGTCGGCCACCCCGAATTGAGCACACGACTTTCCGATCGTGGCTTTGTTGGCATTCCACCTGTGTCCCTTGTTAGTTTTGACCTCTCCCGCCCAGTAGGCCAGGAAAGGGGAGGGCTGTGCCTACATGTTCTCGAAAGAGACCCTGCGACACACCGTTAGTCAGACTACTCGGTAACTACAACTCGGTGGCACAGCACTCACCAGTCTGACTGAGCCGGCCAACCGGCACCAGTCGAGCCATCGCCAGTGTACATGGTGTACGAGTCCTTGCCAGCTCCTTTGCCGTCCTTGTTATTGATCGACTTGACCGCCAGCGCGCCAGTCACCGTCGCGGTGGTGGACCGGGCGTTCAGGGCCTCGTCGCGCTCCGAGATCTCGACGGGGCGCTCGCCCACGGGGGCTGCGGCAGTGATTCCAGCCAGGGAACCAGCTGCCAGGATCTAGAGGAGACAACTATCAGCCCTGCATCGGGTACGGGCGGCGCAATACTCTGGCTCACGTTGAGAATCTGAGTGAAACGCATCTTCAGAGATGGTGGGTATGATAGATGGTCAGAAAATTGGACAGAAGAAAGAATGAATGACTGAATGCGTGTGTATCGCAGGGGTGTTGCTTTGAAGGAATGGAATGAAGCTACTCGATAGCTTCGGAAATGAGTGAAGAATGAATGGCAGAGTCGTATTTGACTCGAGATTGATGACTTGATTGCTGGATGGTGGTCATGTTCAGACGCCGGACACTCAAGGACTTTATATCGCTGGCTCTCAGTCAAACGCCTCGGTGTAGATGCAGGCCATCAAGGTCTATCATAGTGTCATGAAACATGATTGTTGGTTGGCAGGAATGCCTAGGGACTCTCAAGATGGGGCTGGCAGGAGGCAGAATTCAACAAGATAAACAGAGGAACGATAGCCTGCAGACCTGCTCGAAGGATCATGATGCTGGCTCCCAAGAAACAGTGGGGCATAGCTCCTCCACTCCTGTTTGGCAAAAAGACGTGAATAGCCAATGTGACCTCTCGGCCAATGTCGACCGATAGACTCGATGCTAATCATATGGCACACTAAACATGTGACAAGAACATTTGATCCACCATTCATCCAACTCCAACTAGATCCCCAATGGCTTCTTGTCACTGACCACCGCAGTAGCGTCAGGATGAGGCTGTGTACCCAACGCTAATCTGTTGCACACGCATACGGTAAGGGCTCTGCTTGAATCTAGACGAAGGGTTCACGGTAGAAAAGACTACAGAGGTCAATTGAGCGTAGTGCAAAAGCAGGGCACAACTTGCTTCGAGATGTAGAAGCGCGTTCGCACCAATTGTATTGCTTCCAGTAGGCCTTCTATGGTAGGCTTTAGGGTCTTGTCTGATAACCAATGCCCTTCAGGACCCCTGGCTGGCAGGGGTTTGTCGTTTGGCCTTATGCGCTAGGAAAGAGTAGCATTGTGCATCGACACTGAAGAGCCGGGAACACATTGCTAGAAATGGGGTCCGTTTCAGCAGGTTCTTCGAATAAGCAAGCTAAATCTCCTTTCTCTCCTGCTCACGCCGAGGGAACAGCCCTAACCGTTCCCGACATAGCGTACAGGGGTTCAGCGTGGGGGCTATCCTGCAGAACGAACCTGAATGGTGCGCAATGTGAGTGAAACCCCAGGCTTGAAGCTGCCATTACTTGACTAAGGTGGTTGTACCTGACTAGAGACCGGGCCGAATCGAAGCGATCGCGCTGTAGTTGGAGGCCAAATCTCTCACTCGCTGACCCCCAGGTCAATCTCAAACAAGACCACCCATTAACGAAGCGACCTTTGATTCATTAACTTCACGGATGTCACGGCCTCCGGAACCCCAGTTTCTAATACGCCGTTACTCTCCGTTAATTATTTTCCTTTGGTGTTGGAAGGATGCAGACCCGTTCTCTAGGTCGCACTGAAGGGGTTGCCCTCCGGATGAGGTTGAGGTTGGCTGCAGCTTATTTCGCCCCCAACTGTATTCCCAGCCCCTGAATTTTATTTGGCCGACCTTCAAGGAGATTTTCTGGACTTTGCACTTTGGTTGAGGCCGCGTCGCAATTTCCCCAGCAACCTGACTTTTGCCGAAAGTTGACCATGTGTGATGAAGATCAGGGCAACCCTGGCAGCTCTTTCTAGCGCTTATTGAGGTTGTATGATGATGCATTAAGATGTCCACGGAGTGCACCGTAGTCTGCACATGGTCTAACCTTAACGGAAGCTGAATTTTCCATTCTTCGCGCGGAGAGATTATATTCGCATTATCGGCTGCAGGTCCAACACGCACTGAAAGTGATGGTGCCCTACAACATCGTGCAAGCCTTGTCTTTTTCTTTAGCAAGGCTACAACCAGCTTATTTTCACAAAGCAAAGACGACCCAAACAATGTAAGACCATCATTTGCGGATTGAACTAAATAGAGGCAGGAGCCTGGTCGTGCCTGCTACGGTGTTTGAAGATCGCGGGCAGCACACCGGCCTTGTTTTGACATCGTTCTGATGCCATCCGACAGGTACGTGCCTGCCACTCGTCCTTGGACTCTATTACTTACTGTGACCCAAATTCTGACACATGAGGTCACTTCATCTTCCTTTATTAGACCATCGTGTGTTATGCGAACGATATTTGTTTCTCGGCCTTAGGGCGTCTACGGCTGGCGATGCCCGATCATTCTATCTTGGGGTTGGCATGAATTCTAAGACTTTGTGACGACTAATATAGCTTGATATCGAAGGAGCATCGAGCTTATGCAGCTGAAATGTTGTCTTGAGTTCTATGACAACTGTTGTCACGGGTTGAAGGAACGTCTGATACTGTGCAGGGTAGTGGGTTGGATGTTGCTAAAGCTTACAGTCAACTAAAATATAACAGGACGAACCTTGGAAGGGTTTCGGGTGTACTGCAAGACGTGCATACATTTTCTTCTGACCCTGAAGAACAAACTGCATTAGCCCTTTGGGTACTGGTAGTGAGTAGTCAGCGTATGAGCTAGAAAGGGACCTTCTTCTGAAAGGAGTATACATAATATTGTGCTGATATTTTCTGTCTTATGAATGTCTGCAATCTTCTGCATCGCTATCATTTATGTGACTGCGTTGCAGTTGACAGCCACCGAAGCATCAGGATCACAGGAGGAACCGGCCAGCGGGTCGTTACAGAGCTGAAATAATCTGCTTCGGGGATTATATCTCTGTGAACGATTCTTCAATCTAAATATAGAGAGCTTCGTGCAGGCAGCTTAGGTTGTCTACTGTTTTGGCTGATGGTTGCTCGTTCTAATCCTGTTTCTACGTAAACTCGAGCAAAGGATCAGAGTGTCAAACCGTTGCTACAAGCAAGCCTAAGAAGAGAACCTGCCATCGACTACGCAACTGTACCAACAATCCGCATACACTCGCGGCTGTCTGTTTGAGAAAGTTCAATCATATATGAAATTATTTTGAAAGAATGTAGGTAGTATGTTGTTCGAGCCGAGGTCAGACGGCGCTCTCCGGGCGGATGGCTTTCACGCAGCCCTACGGGAACCTGCGCCCATCTGTCTCGCCCTCATGCACGAAGTACTCGCGCGTGACAGCAATGCCGGCACCGTTCTCTAGCGACAGCGGGCCATTATCCTGCGACAACGGACCGTTGCCCTTGACCAACCCATCCTCCGAATCATGGCGGGAGAGATCGTCAAGCGGGTTGGCGACTCGCGTCACGGAGACGGTGGTGCGCTGCTTGCTCGTCGGCCCTGTATTATACCCCGATCCGGACATCTCGTAGCCACGTCGGCCGCTGTAGGTGCCGGTACGCGAGTGGGATCCGAAGACGAGGGTGCGCAGAACCGGTAGACAGGAGGCAATGATGGCAATGGAGGCTTCGATCATGGAAACGGTGCAAGTGATCATCTGCTCGTTGAGGTGGGAGTAAATGGCACGGATGACTAGTAGGGTCAGACGGTTAGTTTGACGCTCCACGGTGTACGGCCAGGGCAGATACATACTACTGGAGATAACGACCAACACACCCAGCAGGAAGACGGAAATGACACCCCACTTCTGCTTCTGGGGCATCTTCAGACGCGCGACTTGGGAGATGGGCAGGCAGATAACTGTCGAGTTAGTTTAGAACGAGCCTCCAGAGGTAGGCGGTGGCGACTTACTGAAGACATCAGTGAAGATGTTGACTGAGATACGGTTAGTCCATAGTCGCCCACCGAAGACAAAGTATACATACAGAGAATGGTGAGCCAGTAATTGATTGTTGATGGCTTTTCAGGACATGCCACTGCAAGCGGACTCCGTCAGTCACCTTGACCGAAACCCAAAACCACGGCATCGATACTTACGAGTTGGATCGGCCATGCTCCTCCATTGGCGCGAAGGAGGATAGCACTTGAAGACAATATCGAAGAACAAGACCAACCAAGTCGCGGCCAAAACAGCGAGCGTGATGTTATAGACCATTTGATACTTGGTGCGATCGGCCAAGCGCTTGTAGAAGATCACCAAGCTCGCCTTGATCAACCAAAGGGTAGTCACATAGAGGGTGGATCCGGGAATGATCATCTGTCACCGGGCGATTGCGTTAGTCGCAACGCAGCGCGAGCGGGAGAGGGGTTCAGGGGATGTGAGGATTTTCGAGATCTGGAGGGGAATGGGGGGAAGGGGCCGCAGGCTCTCGGTCGTTGTCCGATTGTCCGTAAACTGACCTTCATCATGTTGATCTTCTCCTCAATGGTCGTGTTACCCATCTCCGACATGCCTATGAGCCCGCTTTGTTAGATCTCGCACGGATCACTGGCGGCCTTATTCCTCGTACATACCCTGGTTGAACATATAATGCTGGATAGCCAAATCGCCGATCAAACAGAGCGCGGCCACCGTGACGAAGAAATCGTCGAGATACAAACGCTTCAGTAATCGCCATCGTACCCCAAGTCGACAGATGAGAAAGAGGCACGCGACGATGGTGACAATATACCAAGATACCTGGACACGAAAAAGAACAAAAGAGGCAGTCAGCAAGGAGGAAGAGCTCTGAACACAATCCGACGTCTTCGTGACTTACCACTTGGCCGGACTCTGGACGACCCATGGCGACAGACACACACGATGCTTGCAGGAAGTCACGTCGACAAGAACAGACAGGGATGAGAGAGCATGTCGGCTGCTGCTGCTGCCTTTAATATAGATAAAGTGAACGGCCAGCGCAGGTAACGTTGCATGAGGATCTTAGGAAAACCTTATCCCATGCTTCGAGCTATTCTTGCCCTTTTTTTGGAGGAACCAAATTCTGGGATTGGGGGTCGGGGTAGGTCCGCCAGAGCCTTTGGATCTGGATTCGCTGGCGTGGATGGTCAATGTTGTGTGTGGCCATGATGGAGGTGTGGTGGTATGGTGTGCGAGACCAGGCTGACTGGTAATGACCAACGCTGGAGTGATCCGACTTTCGAGGGATTGGGAGCTCGTGGACCATGCCACCTTGTTTTTTGCGTCTCCGCAGACTGCATGGGGATCGGAGGATCGATAGTCTGCAGAACGCGGTGTGGAACAGGCTGTGATTGCATGAGGCAAAACTTCGGCGGCCCACCAGTTAGGGCTCTGACTCCACCCGCCCTGAAACTAAAGCAATTATTGTGCAGCCCTCGGCCATTGTCCGCCACTCTGGGTCAGCCCATGCAGGAGTCGGAGATTTCTGCACGACATCAGAGAATCTATGCATGTCTATAATGGTACACCATGTGCGCACTATTGATTTCTAGAAGTGTACTAACCCGCTCTGCTGGGATTGTGACTCGTCACGATGCATCGACCTGGATTGCATGACCATAACAGGCTGAGATGGCAGCACAAGCTTTCTATGGATCAAACTCTATCGGACACTCAACAGATTCGGCATTTCAATTAGCTCATTCTGCACGGGCGCAACAATTAGTATTGAAAGGCTATTATTCACATATATTAAAAAGGTTATTCGGACTTTCGTCCTAAACGAGTCCGGCTGACAAATCCCACAACAAGAAGCGAAAGTTTATTAAGAAAAATTCAGTTCAACCCCGTTCCCCTCCCCCCTATTCTGCATTCTCCCCCCTCACCCCACTTAGGAACTGGCCGCCAACTGCACCGGGTTCTGGATAACCGGGTAGTTGGGGTAGTTGGGCTTGTAGACCTTCTGGCAACGCTGGTTGTAGGTGCCGGTCGAGCCCGTCTCAATCGCCTCCTCGTTGCCAGGCACACCCAGAAGGGCCAGGGGTCCGTTCACTGGCTTAGCCTGATCCCAGCCAGGGCCGGCGCTGGGGTTCTTGATCCAGGCCACAAACCAGTCGTTCATGTAGTCGGCCAGATCCTGCTCGGCGGCCGTGACACCGCTCAGCTTGGAGAAGCACTCGTTGCCACCGTGGAAGAAGGGCACCTCACTGCCGTGTGAGGGGCCGATGTCGGGAATGCCCAGGACATTCGAGTAGTCCCCGAACCAACGGTAGATCCAGGTGTTCTGCTCCTCGGAGCGCAGGTCCACGAAGTAGTCGGTCGCGCAGTGGAAGCGAGCGTCGCCGTACGAGGCACCGCTCATGCGGGAGACGGAGGAGAAGTCGTCGGGATTGTAGGCCTCCAGCAGCTCGTCCGCGGGGACAAAGGCCAGGTCGGCATCGTAGGTGCGGATCCAGGAAGAGAAGTCCGTGTTCTCCGAGGCATACACATAGCCGAAGACCTTGCCCTCCTTGTCCGAGTTTCCGACGATCAGCGGCAACGATTTCGGGTAGTGGCCGTTGGCGAAGCGGTCCGGGTAGTTGGAATAGCGGGTGAGGTTGTCCACGACGGGGCCAAACCACGTGTTGGAGGTCGAGTTGAAGTAGCTAGTCTGGAAGTCGTAGGTATCCACCTTGCGCAGGCAGTCCAGAGTGTAGTCATCAGCGGTGCAGTCCAGGGAAACGCCGGCATCGATCATGTCCTGCACGACCTGCTTCAGGGCGACACCAGCGGGGGCGTTGGCCGGGCCGGACTGGGCGTTGGCCGACATCTCGATGGCACCAGCCAAGAAGGTATTAGGGTGATTCCAGAGGTAGTGATCGACATGCACACCACCGGAGGAGTGACCACCCAGCACGATGCGCGAATTGTCACCACCGAAAGCTGTCACTTAGAGTCAGTGGGGGCGTTCACCACGTGGGAAAAGTCCAGGAAAAGGGGAGAGAAGCGCTAGGGAAAGTTTACCTTTGATGTTGTCATGAATCCACTGCAAGGCCAAGTCCACATCCAAAATGCCAAAGTTCTGCGATTCGCCCTCAAGCTCCGGAGCGTAAGGATAAGCGTACATGCTCTCACGGTAGTTCAAGCTGACGTAGATCACATCCTTACGAGCGAAGTTCCATCCCTGCCATTGCTGGTTGCTGTTGCCACCGGTGACCATGGCACCACCGTAGATGTAGACAAAGACAGGCAGACCGGTGCCACTGGGCGGAGTCCAGATGTTCAGGTTCAGACAATCCTCACTCTGGGCAACGATCGCCGTGCCGGACATGGCCTGGGCGCAAGAGGGACCGAAGGCCGTAGCATCGAAGCTACCACCCTCGTAGGAGGAGGCGGCCTTGGGAGCCTTCCACCGATTCTCACCAGCAGTGGTCTGGGCAAAAGGAATGCCCAAGTAGACATTGGTGTCGTTCTGGGAAAATCCGTGGACGACACCCTGCTTGGTGGTGACGCTGGGAGAAGCAGCCTCGGCAGCGCAGCCCAGAGCTAAGGCGGTGGCACCTAGGCCCAGGGCCAGATTGGCACTTTTTTGTAGAAAACCCATGATGATAATGGGAAGATCGGTTGATCTGCAGAAAAAAAGTTTCTCTGGAAAATGCCTGGTCGGGAGGATGGAGAGCAATGAATTTGGGTCTCGGGGAGGAGTATTTAAGGAGTTTCTGCAGCGGATTTGCGGACACGAAGACGGGACGAGGCCGGATCTGCTGCCGAGCCAACCCCTTCCAGGCTACCAAATTAGCACGTTGATTTAGTCCCTTTGGAACTTAGTCTGCTTTACAGTTCTTCTGGAAATTCTGGAAAGACACCAAAGTATCGAAGCGAGTCAATACCAAGCCAATGATCACTTGGGCAGTGGAGCTTCCCACATGGCACCACACGTGGTGCAATGAGCTTGGCTTTCAACTATCGATTTTTTTTTCGAGTCAGTCCCCTTTGGAAAACCGGGCAGGAAGTACGACTTTTGCGATATCACTTCTCGGTGGTGGTTGTTCTGGTGCGGTCTCAGGGCTTGGTTCTGACTCTCGACTCTCCCGGAGATACTCCGTTGGGGCAGAGAAAGGAGGATGAGTCGGAAGCAGTCGAAAAGAGACAGAAGCCGGGCGTTTTGTTGGGAGTGTGAGTGAAGAGCTGCAGCTTTTACCTAATTACATTACTTTTGGCTGATATTGAGGACGAATTGGACTCGTGCTGATCGTATAAGTTGTCATATTCGGTTGAACTGCTGGGATGAATAGAAAAGTTAGTGGTCGATCCTCTGTAAATCTCCCACGTGGGATTAGTGTGCTTGTCGTCTTCTTCTGTGAACTCTACTGCCCACAACTATTGTTTCTAGTCCCTGGGTGCAGATAGTGTACGAGGTGGGCGTTTTCTCAACTTGACTGTTCGTCTCCCTCGGGAAAAATAATGACATGCATGTCAAGCGTATCCGACTCAATTGAGTATTGTCTACAATATTAGAAGTAGATGGGTCTTCCAGCATGGTGAAGCGAAAGTAAGAATGTGGATGGGAGATAGATTCTCCCTCTAGTCAATCACGACCGCACTCGTATTTCGACTTTTTGATCATTACAATTTTGCAAATCTTTTCACTACAGCGCTGGACAACGCGGGATAGTTGTTCGTAGTTAACGGGAAAGAGTAGGTTTGCACAGGTTGTAAACAATATATCTCTCGTTGACACTGTGACGGGATCAATATTTTTTTTCACGCAGCAAGCCTCCCTGCTCTCCTAAGGGGAATTTATCATGGCCTCCATCACGATTTCGCTGGAATCCAAGAACCAAATGGCCGACCAAAGTTACATCATCCTGGAAATCTCGGATTGCTGCAGAGTTGGAACCAGGGAACAATTTTCGTTTCCGCGAGGTTATTTGGTAGTTATGCTATTCTGCTTACACAGCAATGGATGCAATGGTTATTCCCGCATAACTCTCCTCTGCGACTATGCGACTATGGCAATCCTATATCTCTGCTAGAAGAAGTCGCAGTTATCAAGTTCAGATCGATCGGAACTCTGGTTAATCCTGCCTACCTTCCCCGGCCCACCTCAGCGAGACGTCAGATCAATCCGACTCGATCTAAATAGATTAACAATCCGGGGTCGCATAGATTGCCCGCATCTCAACCGCCGCCACAATCAGGGCACGCACCTGCTTGGCAAAAGCCTCCGACCTTCCCAGGGCAAATTTACCCGCGCGAAAGATCGAAGAGATCTGCGCCATCGTCCCGCCGGTGCCAGTGGAATGCTTGTCGCGGACGTTCGGTTGATCACACTTCAGAATGCAATCGACGCTCATGGTTCTAATAAACATTATTCAACTGGATTGGATGAGTGGCCGGTGACATGCGTAAGAGCTGACTGACACTTCCAGTCCCAAACAAGACTCTGAATAGGTACATACCGAGAGATTCTTAGTTACCAAATCTGGTCTCCTTAGTTCAATTGTCGCCAAACCACCCGGTGAATTCTGCTGCGAATGAGAATGGTAAATTTTCATTCAACAACCCCTCTAAAGGGAATTCATGTCTCCCTACTTTCTCTGCCAGAAAGCTATATGGAACAAGATCGTGTCAATGAGTTACTGCGACATGTTTCGAGTTGGCAGTAGGTTCTTTGTGACTTTCATCAATCAATAACCTTTTGCGACCGGTACTAAAACGCGAAGAGGCCAAGGTACACATTGCAGGTGCTTCTGCAGATACCATACATCGACATCCAGCTTAAGCAAGTGATGAGTTTAGATGCATGATGCATGGGCCCAGGGCCTTGTTGTCGGAACAAACACATTCCCTCGGTCGCTTCCATAAATTCTCTTGCCATCATGACTAACTCATCTCCGAAGTGAAATAATGGTATGCTATAACAGGTCGCTGAGCCGTAGAGAAGATATGAGCAAGCTACTTTTCTTTCCGCCGGCCTACAACAATGGACGAGCGCCCTGTTGGTAGAATTGCCAAACACCGATAACGGACTCCGGGTGAATTCCGTCAATTCCGAAAGAATCTCTTTCACCCTCGAATTTGCTTTATACTCTGCAAGCTGCGCATCAAGTGCGGCCAGTACCTCAGGTCTCCCACAGGGTCTATCTAGTATCTCAGCTTTTCCTCGATCAAAGCTTCGTTCAAATTCCAGACCCATTCTAGGATATCCTTGCCATGACTGTAGAGCTGTTCGCTGGGAAAACCAGAAGCAACCGTGTTGATGACGATTAGACCATCCCGTAACACTGACTCAACGTGGGTTTGAATTTACTTTCGCATCGGAGTGAGACCCAGCGCCTGGATTGCACCAAGAAGATTGGGAAGCCATGAAGGGGCGACTATGCCTACGAGATATGGATGCCTGGTTCCAGACAAGCAAATAGCCTGAGTTGATACAAAGGACATTGCGAGATCCAGTTTACTCTGGCTCACCGAAAATCCACCAATTTCATCGTAAGCTTTCCATGTTTCCCGTGGCTACTTTTTCATCGGCCACCCCATGAAACTTAACAAGTCGATCCAGGAAATGGTTCATGTGACTGTCAGAACAATTGCTATCCTCCAAAGGACCCCCGGGATGCGGCAGTGCTCCACCCGAAAGCCGCCACATGTGCCCTTCGAATCGGTCAAAAAATTCAGATTGTTCGAGGATGCAGCGCAACAGGCGAAATGACAACTACTTAAGGCTATACCTTTCAGCAACTCGCGCGCTCTATCAGATTTCCAGAGACAATTTGCGGGCGCGGTGGTCGGTTGCAGCAGAACCCTTGGCCGCACCTATTGCGTATTATTACCATTCCGTTCTACAGTTCGAACGACGGGTTTAGAGTATCTATAGAATAGTGGTTTGCCTCGGCTCTACACGCCGGAATGATTCACTGCAGCACAAGATTTACTCTTTTGTTATCCATACACTGCTGGGCGTGCTCGTCGACACCAATCACCGAGAGCGCAAGTTACCGTACGGTTTGCACCTCGTACCCGACGGGATCGGTACTGCCAACGAGCGTCAAAACACGAATACCATTGACCGATTTCCGCCTTGCGGTTGGAACCTTCCTAAAGTCTGCTAAGCTATTGCTCAATTATGCTAGCCTCATATCATCTGGTACAAAGGCAATCGCATGACACAACCCTGCATTGCGCGAATATGCGAGCCTTGAATAGGCGTACAGAAACCACACACGTGGGCTGAGCTGACCAGGAGCACACGACATGAACCCTGCTTAGTCGGCCCACAAGGCTCTCTGCTAGTACCTGCTTGTCTCCACTAGGAGGATGCTTACCCATACACAAGCTACACAAGCCTCTGCCCTAATCACCGAGATAATTCTCTCCGCCAATTGACGTAGGCTTATTGTCCTCCCCCCTCCCCACCTGAACCTCGCCGTAAGAACACCAGGCACCCTTTGGGCTGTAGTCTGGAACGTGCTGCTCTCCTAGTCATCTAATTGGTGCAAAGACTTCAGCCTGCCTGCGGCCCTCCGGAGCGGACGGCAAAGTATCTCTGTTGTTGTATCTACCACCTGCATGTGCCAGACCTGCAATGGTCTATAAAGCGAACAGTGCCCTCGTGCTTCCGTTCAATATGCGGTCGTTTCTTCTCTGCCTCATTGCCCTGCCTTTCACTTTTGCCTTGCGAAGATTATTGACAATGCATTCGGCCACTGCCCTTTTTGCCTTAGCCGGTCTGGCGGCTGGTGCTACCATCACCACGAAGGAGCCCACCTTGGCTGAGATCAAGCAAGCTCAAGCGACGACTCTACCTCTGACTTGGACCTCGAACGTTAAGGGCAAGGCGTTCGACCGTTTCTACCAGATTTGGTTGGAGAATGTCGTACGTATCCATGCTGTCACCATGCAGATGAACCGATACTCATGCGTACGACGTAGGACTATGACGATGCTGCCAATGACACCAACCAGCAGTGGCTGGCTAGCAAAGGTATTACGTTGACCAATTACTACGGTACCGGGCATCCCTCTCAGCCGAACTATATCGCTTCTGCTAGTGGGGACAACTTCGGCATGGACAATGGTAATCATCGCTCCTCGAACTCTTCTGCCTCCGCCACCCGCTGACAGTAGATGACCTGCAGACGACTTCCATGACATTCCTGCCAATGTCTCCACGCTTGCCGACCTGCTCAACCTCAAGGGCATCTCTTGGGGAGAGTATCAGCAGCATATGCCTTTCCCGGGCTTTCAAGGATTCAACTATTCCAACCAAGAGACTTTCGCGAATGACTATATGCGCAAGCACAACCCGTTGGTCTCCTTCGACTCGGTCTCGAGCAACGACACCGCCCTCAGGCTAATCAAGAACTTCACGACGTTTTACGAGGATCTTGATAACAAGGTACTGCCACAATGGGCCTTCATCACCCCTAGTATGTCTCTACACTCCTAGCTCCTCTTTCTTTTGCCTGGTGGAAACATTCTAATCCGCGGCACCCAGATATGACTAATGACGCACACGACACCAACATCACATACGGCTCGAAGTGGCTCCGCGGCTTCGTTTCCGACCTCATGAACAACACCTACTTCTGGGACAATACGCTCCTCCTTCTGACGTTCGACGAAACAGAGACTTACCATGTCCCTTCGAGCGACGAATACCTCAAGCGCAACCGCATCTTCAGTGTGCTTCTCGGGGGCGCTGTACCCGAGCACCTCGTCGGCACCCAAGACCACACCGTCTACACCCACTACTCATCCATCGCATCAGTCTCGGCCAACTGGGGTCTCCCTTCGCTCGGGCGCTGGGACTGCGGGGCCAACCTTCTCCAGCTCGTCGCCGACAAGGTCGGCTACACCAATTGGGATGTCCACAACGACAACCTTTACATGAACGTCTCCATGCCCGGCCCTCTTTCCGAGTCGTGGGACTCCAAATACCGCCCCACCTGGCCAGTGCCTGCTACCAACGCGTCCTGCTCGGCCGGACACGGGATTCTGCAGGCCGTGGTCGATGCTTATCGAGGCCAGACCCCAACCTACAACTACACCTCCCCGTTCCCCTACGACGCCGCGTACGGGGTGAATGTGGGTACTTCCTACTCGCGCAATGGTACAACCTATGTATCAGGGGTAAACGCGACTGGCGTGATCGGTCATGACTCGCCGTCTAATGCCTCGAGCTCGTCTTCGCCTATCGCTGTTGGTGCGGGCTCTAGTTTGACTGTCTCTGGTGCTGGCTCTGTGGTGGCTGCATTGGCTGCTCTTCTGAGCATTTTGTAGGGGAAGCTTGGTGTATGGGGATTGAAGAGGATGAAAGTAGATTAAGTCGATTCAGAATGTGATATATTTGACCTAGAAAAGCAAATCTAGTAGCCATGGCTAGTATCATGAGTACAGTAATGCTTCACTTCACATTGGAAGATATGCATACAAATGCCACCGGGCCGCTCAACCATCCTCCTTTTCTGTGCTGACTGAAGCGGTAAGCCCTGGCAGTGTGTCTGTCACGTGCTATGTGCTTAGTAGAGAAGCTTGGGCCAATCAGCTTGCTCCCCCGCAGGCCATCTCGAGCATACAGACGGGGCAAACGGGCAGTAGTGAACACCTGCTGGGATTATGGACGAACGATATTGAGATGCTACGTGCATTGATTGGGCTCTGTTGAATCAAGATGAATCTACCCCGAGCACCATGAGCACTAGATAGCACAACAGAAAATCCAACCCCTCAAGCTCCATTTACTACCTCTTACATGAAGTTGGCAGCGACCGCTATGTCCACATTCCTCACATGTGATGTCCTCCGTTGCTCTCGACTTTGACATGTTTCTTGCTCACGGTACTAGGTAGAGCCTGACTAGCTTACTGTTGAAGCAAGGAATACCGTATACTGTACACCGCTGGTGTCTACTGTATGTCCGACTTTCCGCAATCCCGGTTGCTAAATCATGGCCTCTTGTTGATCCAAGCTTGCATGCATTTCCTTCCCAACACTTCCAAAAAAACTACCTAATCTTTAAGAGTAGAGTAATCTACGACGAAGGCTTACCCCGCTTGAACGCATGTCAAGGCGCCTCCGGGTTGCTGACGTGGTATGCAGCTCTACCCTCACCCTGTGTCTACGTTGATTGGACGGGCAGAATGACAAATAAGCAATCGTCTCAGCTACTCGCAGGACGAGCCAGAACTATTCATTGAGTCAGGATGATGCTCCTTTCTACAATTCTTGCAGAGGTTCAGGTTTGCTGGGAATGTCCCAGCCGACCTCCCCGGCCTGATTCGGCCCTTTTTCGTATTTTCTCCCAGCACAAGCCTGATAAATACTTAGATCCAACTTGCTTGCGCCGAGCAGTAGCAGTAATCCTCTAGTATCAACGTGTTCACCAATCCCCTGCCGTGAGTCTAATGCAAGACGCGCTGGGAACTGGTGTATGCTAGCTGCTCCTGCACGGAAGGCGCATGATCGACAACTACAGCATGAATCCTTTGCGGAAACTACGCTGGCAGTACTGTTTAGTGTGGTCGTCTAGCAGGAACGATGTTTATCGAATTTGTTCAACTAGTCACAGGCGGGATGCAGGCTCCGAATGCCTGCTCATTGAGGCACCCATCACCATATAGTACATCCACCAAGGCGACTCGGATTCTAGCGCGAGCCGCGGTGACGGAAAGAGAAGCATGTGGAGTCTCTCAGCAGAGCTGGTACGTGACACAGCCTTGAATGCCCCGAATCTATCATATGCCATCCGGGATCTGTAAAAACTAGCCGTGGTAAGGTGGTATCCTGGGCCTTCTATGGCCAGGACAGTCGGTGATCTAGAGCTCGGTTGTGGTATTTAGAATCCGGTGTGCCCCTGCTACTTTGTGCTTTGCGATGGCCGACTCACGCTCGTCTTCCAGAATGATCTTGGTCAAGTTCTGCATATCCATTGTGTTGATTGTCGTCGCAGGTGTCTGTGACGCTGCAGAAGATAAATCACATGGCCTGAAACAGGGTGTTTTTGGGGTCGACGCCAGCTTTGACTATGTGGTCGTCGGTGCCGGCACGTCGGGCTTCACCCTAGCAGCACGACTAGCGGAGCAAAAGCTTAAGGTAGCTCTCATCGAGGCCGGTGACTTCTATGAGGCTGTCTGGCCCGTGTCCAAAATTCCAGGTGCAGTGATTATTGGCGTAGGTTCCAGTCCGACTTCCACCACACCGATTGATTGGAACTTTCTCACGGCGCCGATACCGGGCGCAAACTACCGCAAGGTGCATTATGCCAGACACAAAACCTTCGGAGGATGGTATGAGCCCATATCGTTGTCTCATCCTGTTAGTCGCTTGAGAGAAAATTCCACCTGACTTTCGCGGCCAGCTCAGTATGCAATGTGATGGTATACCAGAGGTGCGTCACTCCCCATCCTCAGCATGAATGCAGAGAATGTTCACAGATGCTAGGCCCGATAACGGCTCCATGCAACGCTGGGCAGACGTTGTTCAGGATGAAAGCTATACATTCGATCGCGTCCTTCCTTTCTATCAACGAACGCCAACATTTTATCCCCCAAACAACGAACTCCGTCCCCCAAACGCCACCGTGCAGTACAATCCGGATGCATTCTCTCCGAGCGGCGAACCGCTACAGGTGTCCTACCCGATTGATAGCATCCCTTTTTCCAGCTGGATGGATCGCGGGATCCAGGCTATAGGTATCCCACAGATACAGGATCTCAACAGTGGCTCGTTATCGGGCGCTCAGTGGTGCTCCTTTACCGTTCGCCCATCCGACACGACACGGAGTAGTTCCGAGGCTGCTTTTGTCGGCGCGGATGGGGACCGTCTCGCAACGCTAACTATCTACAAAACCACCATGGCAAAACGAATCCTTTTCGACGCCAACAAAAAAGCCACCGGGGTGAAAGTACGCACAGGCACCTCGACGTACACTCTCCATGCCAGCCACGAGGTGATAATCTCGGCTGGCGCATTCCAGAGCCCGCAACTCCTGATGGTGTCTGGCATCGGGCCATCAGAAGCCCTAAGCCCGCATAACATCTCGCAGATCGTCGAGCTGCCCGGTGTCGGACAGAACATGTGGGAGCATGTACTGTTTGCTCCTACGTACCGGGTCAGTATACCCACGAACACGGAGATCCCAAACAATCCCGTGTTCGCGGCGGAACAAGCCGCCCTTTATTTCACCCTGCACCGGGGCCTCTTCACCAACCCAGGGGCCGATTACCTCGCCTTCGAAAAAATTCCCGACCATCTGCGAGAGCAATTCTCCGCAGCGACCCTCCGGAACCTCTCGTGGTTTCCACCCAGCTGGCCCGAGGCGGAGGTGCGCAACTGCCTTCTCCATCCCCATGCCCAAAGATGATACTAATGCATATCACCGGAGAGAACAGTACATTTCCTTCGCCGTCTACGTCGGGGACCTCAGCGACCCGTTCTTCGACCAGCCCAAGGACGGGTTCATGTACGCGAGCATTCTCGGCGCTGTGGTGGCGCCTACCTCGCGCGGAAGCGTGACGCTCAAGTCCAACGACACCGACACCCTCCCCATCGTCCAACCCAACTGGCTCGCCACCGAGTCCGACGCCCAGCTCGCCGTGGCCATATTTCGCCGGCTGCGCGAGGCCTGGCACAGCGAGGGCCTGGCGCCGATCGTGATCGGCGAGGAGTACTTCCCGGGCCCGAAAGTCCAGACCGACGAGCAGATCCTCCAGGCCATTCGACAGAATGCCATGACCGTCTGGCATGCTTCGTGCACGTGCAAGATGGGCGTGCGGAACGACAGTATGGCTGTCGTGGACCACCGGGCCAGAGTGTTCGGGGTGTCGGACTTGCGGGTGGTGGATGCCAGTGCGTTTCCCATCCTGCCGCCGGGGCATCCGCAGTCGACTTGCTGTGAGTGTGCCGCGTCTCCTTGAGGATGTGACTTTTATTTCCCCGGGGTCTTCCGTCACGGGTTATGCTGACGGGTGATTCTAGATATGTTGGCGGAAAAGATAGCAGCCGATATCATACAGGGGCCGGGCGACGGGGATGGAGACGACGGAGATGACGATGGTGATAATGGAGATGATTAAGCTGCATGGTGAGGTAACTTGGTCGAGTGTGCATAGGAAACAAAATGTTCTTGTCGTTGCTTGCATTGAGCCCAGCTGGTGGTAGTTATTGACTTCTCCGGTGATACATGTCATGGTCTCTCGGACGCCGGTAGCTCTTTACATGATGATTCGGCAACAGGAATGGGATGACATAGAGTAGGTAGAATGAACTGTAGATGCGAATTGGGTAGATTGACACTGTAAGTTGACAGGATTCGCATTTCCGTCGATAAGAAGTAAAGATGCTCGAGATAAGAATCCCAAGTGCCGATGGTCGGAGTCCGGACCTGCAAGAATGGCACCATCGTCACGTGCCCGCAGCCATATATCCCCGCAATCGGCATTCCCGTTCTTACAAGATAACATCCCCCCACCACCAACCATGGTGACAAACAATATCGTTGTTCTCGGGTATGTTGGATGGCTTCTGCTGTCAGCCCTGTCCTTGCGCTAACATGACTCCACAGGGCCGGGGTGTCTGGACTTACCACCGCATATCTCCTGTCGCGAGACCCCACCAATTCTGTGACCGTGGTCGCAAAACACATGCCAGGTGATTATGACATTGAATATGCTTCACCTTGGGCCGGCGCAAACTACTCTCCGTATGATTCTGCTTTGGACTCTCCTTGGGCTCAGAATTACTGCTGACCGAAACAGGATGGGAGAGCCGGGCAGTAACCAAGCCAAATGGGAACGAGAGACATGGCAACCGTTGCAGGAGATAACGGAGAAGTATCCCGAGGCAGGCATTCACTTTCAAGGTATACATGTCTTTGTCGCAGGCTGGAACGTCATCAATCTGGTACTAACAGCCACAAGATAATGTGATCTATAACCGCACCAAGGACCAACAAACAGCGACTGGAAAGAACTTCGCCGCCCTGATGAATGCAGACCCGTGGTATCGGGAGGTCGTTCCGAATGTGCGTATCCTTACCTGAGCCCTGAGACTGCCTCAAACCAATCACCCCGTGTATCAGTTCCGGCCCATGCCGAAAGATCAACTGCCCCCGGGCATCGACTCCGCACAGATATTCACCTCAGTCTGCATCAACACCGCAATCTATCTACCATGGTTGCTCGGCCAGTGTCGGAAAAAAGGCACTGTCATCCGCAGGGCAGTGTTCAAACACGTGGCAGACGCGGCAAATGCCCATCATTCTGGACGCAAGGCTGATGTGGTAGTGAATTGCACCGGGCTCTCCTCGAGGACCCTGGGCGGCGTACAGGATGAGACGGTGTACCCAGGACGTGGCCAGATCATCCTGGTGCGAAACACGCCCGGTACAATGGCAGCAATGTCAGGGACAGACGACGGGGAGGAAGAGTTATGCTATATGATGACTCGCGCAGCTGGAGGAGGGACTGTGCTCGGGGGCTGCTACCAGCAGAACCAGTGGGATCCGCTGCCGGATCCGAACTTAGCCACACGGATCATGAAGCGTGCGATCGCCATTTGCCCTCAACTAGTAGCCCCAGGGCAAGGCATCGAGGGACTAGATATCATCCGACACGGGGTCGGACTGCGACCCATACGCAAGGGTGGGCCGCGGGTCGAGGCGGAGCTGATCGATAGGGTTCCGGTGGTTCACAACTACGGCCATGGGGGGTTCGGATATCAAGCCTCGTTTGGGTGCGCTGCAGAGACTATCAAGCTCCTCAAGGAGACCCTACAACACCAAATGCAGGCGAAGCTGTAGCGGGCTAGAGAGAAACTGAGCGGGACACTATGTTAGTTACTGTCTAGTTATGCTTAGTTACTGGAATCCCCCAGCGTAATAAGTCAGCATTTGTCCGCCAAGATCCTACAGTGGCTCAGTATGGGCTGTGGCGCAGACATGTACTCTACTGTACTGTACTCAGTACATGACAGGTCCGATTATATCATTATCCTTACCATCGGCCCACTTGCCAAGCACTAATTAATGCCGATCTGACCAATGGCTTGTTCCTGCCAGGGCTACAGTCCAGAATCCAGATCAGCTTCCCTCCCCGCAATCTCTTTCCTGTTTGCCATCGTCGTGCACTGTCCGCCCTCATATCATGGCTTTTCCTCAGTTCTCCCGCCTCCCAGCAGAGCTCCGAATCCAGATCTGGAACGACAGTCTCCCGGACAAGCTGGGCCGCCCAATTTATCCGTGGAGGGAGGGCTGCTGGCATTGGATCTACCCCAACTCGGACCGCGAGGACGTAATGCCTGAGCTTGAGTTTGGCTGTAAACTCCTAGACAATGTGCGGCTGGAAGTGCCCCAGTTCTTCGTCAGTTGCGAGGCGCGGATGGTCGTCACGAAATGGGTTCAGCGTCAGGGGCTGAGGATCATGTTCGATCGCGAAAGACAATCATTGGCTATCGTCCGAGGCTTCGACTCCAATCACGATACGCTGTATGTCTCGTCCGACGATTGGGTGCATTTCACTCTCGAGCCGCATGACCGAATCGAAGAGCTGGACCAGTTCATCCGCATCCCCACCCCGGCCGTCAAACACATCGCCCTGCCCGAGGAACTGTTGGCGAATTCCGCCGGCCTGTTCCACGATCTCTTCGACCATTTTCGGCATATCCAGACGGTCTTTGTGGTCAAGGACGTACCGTCCGAGCTGGAGCCTGACCAGCGGCCAGGGGAGCTTCAAGATTGGTGGGAACTGCAGCGCACGTCGGGGGAGATTCTTTCCTGGGACTTCGAGCAGCATGAATTCACGCCACCGGAGAATGACAACAACATCGATGACCAACTACTCTATGGATTGATCAAGCGAGCTAGCATAGGAATGCGTCGGGAACGACCAGATGGGCTACCGCCATCTTTCGAGGTGTGCCCGGTTGTTGCTGTCCGCAGATGAACAGATCGTGTCAGGATGCATGGTAGTGGTGTATTGTTTTGTTTCTTGTTTTACTTTAGCGTCCAGAGCTCAACCAGGAGTCTATGCCTTTTCTCACGATGCTTTCTACGGTATAGTCTCTTGCTTAGATGCGATATTCAGTGTATAGATTGCATGCCCCCTTCCCATCCTCATTGCCAAATCATCTATCCATTTGCGGTCCCGCTATACAGCCACGGATGCCTCTTGACAATGACTACCCCTGTCTCACCGCGCGCACGGCCTGGTGCAAGTCCATCATGTCATCGGCTCTCTGTGCTGGCCGGCCCCAGCGCACCAACCCCTGCGCATCGACCGCCCAAAAGCCCCCGGCCTGCCAGCGACTGCCACTCTCCGTGGGCCGATTCCAGATCCCCTTTTCCCGGCCCAATTTCACGATGTTCATCAGTCCGGTCGGACTCAAGACATGACTCCAGGGGGTGACCCCCGACCCCCACCTAGCATAGAGCTTGCGCTCCACGTCGACAATTAGCTGCACGGGATTAGGGCCGGACTCGCCCCGACCCCCTACGGCATCGAGCCACTTCACCGTGGAGGGTTCATCGCTGTGGGACACGGCGATAAAGTTGATGTCGGGATGCTGTGTGGCTGCTGTGCGCAGATTGCAAAAGTCCGACTCAGCGACTGAGCCACATGTCAGTCAGATGCGTACAAGACAGAAGAGGGGTGCAACCTGGACAGCCACAGTGCCGGAGAAACAATATGATGGTCGGTTTGCCGTTTGTGGCGGGCAGGGAGAGCTCTGGGCACGAGGGGGCAGGCCGATCGATCTGAGGGGGAGTGGAGACTTTGACAGGGGCTGGGGCGAGCCAGGAAGAGAGTTCTTGGCGCAGCGACATGTTGGATAGCCTGTAATTGAGTTGGAAGGCTGTGACTATTTCCATGAGAATCCATCCATCAATCCAGCAAGCAATCAATCAATGCTGACGTAAGATCTCTGGCGCGGGGCGGAGATTCTCGGCACGGATCAACTCACGGCCCGAGGAGTTTGTTTACACTGTTAAACAACTGTATGTTATGTACACGCACAGAGTATGATTGTCGTATCACCCACCCACTGCTGCAGAATCGATGAGCCGATCAGACATTGTGATCGTAGGGATAGGCTTGCGGGGTGCAGGAGGATCCACACCAGTATGATTAATCCCGATTTGCATCGCAGCCTCGTTTTGATACTCCAGTATCATTTCCATGAGCCACGACTGGCCAGCGTCTCGTAACCCCTATTGAAGGCACACAGAGTCGACTCTGACATTATGCTCGATACCACATTCTATTTTTGTTGAGATCATGACTTGACAGTCAGAGTTTCAGAGCTACCACGGCTCTTCGTATAGTCGCTCGATAGGACGATGCCTAAGCGGCCCAGCCCAGCCCATCGGGACTGAAACATTGACACGCTCGAGACCCTAGCCAAAAGTTCAAGGACTGCTGCCACTGGCTGTCACAGATGATGCATAGTACGAGAGGCCGCGGAGAGGGTCAATGCGCTGGCTCCGACGAGGTCTCGTGAAAGGGCTCTGCTCGGCCAGGCCGTGTTGATGGTTGATTAAGACCACCGGCCAAGCACTTAGGTCAGAACCTTACTATTGATTCCCAATAGACCTGTCTAACACATGCACACTCCAATTTGGGGACAGTCTTGAGCAGCTCAAAGACCAATCAGTCTGCTTTTGGCACGAGAGATCGACGATTTGGCCAGACTGACTTTCTAGGCCCTGTACCCCAATGGCCAGGAAACTCGTATCCGCAAATTGCCCGTCAGGGACAAGCCAACGACAGGCAGGGACCTCGTACTTTTGTCCTGGGATATGATTGTACTGTACCAGACAATAGCTGCGCCCAGGGACAAAGCATACATAAATGCCCTCCCATCCACAGCATTTAATTTCTGCGGTCCCTACGCTCCTTGTCTTCGCCTTCTTCTCTGCACTCCTTTGTCTTCAGTTCCAATCGTTACATATCTTCTCGTCAACATGCGTCCCTCTCTGATTCTCCTTGTCCCACTGGTGGCCACTAGCACTGCTCACGGCCTCACCCAGGTCGACGCCCTCCATCTCCTCAAACGCCAAAGCGGCGCCTTCATCCCCGGAACCAGCTCGGTGACCGACTGCCCAGAAGGCTCCATTCTCTGTGGCACGAGCAACACCTGCTACTTTCCTTCGCGAGGCGATACCTGCTGTCCCGGTGGAACCTGTGCGTGAACCCCCTAGCGACCTTCCACAACCCTGACTGACATTCCGTGCAACAGGGGCCTGTCCGAGTGATTCCTTCTGTCTGCAGGACCCATACTGCTGCCCCACTGTATGTCACCACTCTCCCTTAGCAATCTTTTGGAACACCACTGATGCAGAATAGGGTCTCGACCGCGAGACCTGCGCGCAGCAGTACGGCATAACGTTGGCCCCAACCGTGACGAGCGCCACCGCCGCCGAACCGACATCCGCGCCATCCACGTCGACTTCTTCACCGACCTCAAGCGTCGAACGCCCGAGCAGCAGCAGCAGCAGCAGCAGCAGCACGACCTCTGTGCCTGTCATCCCGGCGATTTCGATCCCTTCTTCGATCGCATCCTCTTCCGTGCATTCGGGTTCCGCTACCGTCGTGTCTTCGTCTACCCCCAGCCCCTCGGGCGGGCTCTTCACTGGTGGTGCACACACCCGGGAGATGGCAGGAGGCGCTCTGGTGCTGGGTGGATTGGGCATGGTTGCAAATATCCTGTAGTTGGATCGTGCTGTGGAGGGGCATCCAGTGCAGTCCAGGCTTGTGGTCCGACCAAGGGAGATGGGGTAGTTGGGGATGGCTTCGTTTGTGTAGTAGTGGCGTGAACATGGATATTTCTCAAGATTGGTGCATCTTCGCTACTAGATAACGGTAGAGCGTATGGATTCCAAGCGGAGTGCGTTGGTGACAAGCCGGCTCTTCGAGTAACAGTACACGCTACGATACCATCTTGACCCTGTCATCTGGCCCGTGATCTAGCGAAAATGATTGTGAGGGCGGAACAGAGTACCGCCTATAGATATTCCAGAGACTCTCATCACCACACGAGCATTCAGACTCTGTCTGCTTCGTGAGATGCGTCGTTGTTACAAGCCCAGGGATTATGGTCTGTTACTGAGAACTGCGCCTCCCTGGGATACTTCAGAGTCACCATGTCTGTCTCCGGCGAGTCTGTCCAAGACGCCGCAAAGCTCAGTAGGTAGACCTTGTACACCTTGTATCGTGCGTTTTGAGTGAAACCCAGGCGATGAACAGCCACGCTGAGGGTCATGGTCATGTGACCTCTGCTTTCCGATCCTGCCATCTATCTTATGTTCATTTTCATATTTTCTCTTTTCTCTCTCCCTTCCTTTCTTGTTTATCCTTCTTCTCTTGCCTTTTGCTGTGCCTATTACCTGTGTCATCAGGATTGGCTTCATTATCGGGATACCTACGTGGTCTCAAGAGTGGCTTGACCAGTGCCCTTGCCCTTGCTGTCGGCAACCATGGCTAAATCGATCATCGTTCTCCAGCTTGCTGGCCTGTAATTTATGTAAGCGATGTTAAGTTGAAATCCTACCTCCTTTACAGTCCCAGAAAAGATCGATGAACAATAAGGCATTGGGAGGTGTTGGCCGTAGGGAAGCAAGCTACTGTCCAGCCACAGATAACGATAAGAGACAGATCTCGCTACAATAGATTCAGAAATTGGGGTTGTATAGCTAGTGATTGGTGAATTCTTTTAAACAAAACAATAGTTACCGAGAGCATCGGAAGTTTACAAGTATTATATGGTCCGATCTCAGTGGGATCCGCGTCGAAGTCCGCCCTGAGCCTAGATGAGTCAGAAAGTTCTCGCTCTATATAGACTCGAAGAGCATAAGATCATATAGCAGTACTACAGAGGAGACGGCGGAATTCGTAGAAAAAGGCACAGCCAGGTCTAGTCTCTAAGAGATGACCAAGCCTGCAATATCGGGACCTATCGGTAGTGGGATGTTAGCTAGCAAGTCAAGTCTGCGACATAGGGGGTGTTCGTACAGTATCCCCCATTATACGCTGAGAAGCTGATAATATTCGAGGTTCCCTGCTTCACGTCCACGTTGAGCACACTTGTCCGCAGCGTCTGCGGCCCCCCAGAGGGCAAGAACGCGACGACATGCGTCTCGCCATTGACCGTTACCGAGCAGTAGCGCTGCGTGCTATCGCCATTGCCGTATGAAATCTGCACGGTACTTTCTCCCGTGGCGGTGAACTTAACCGAATCAAATGTCAGCGTGCCATTGTCTGTTCCGCCGAGCCAGCCGATGATCTCGGAGCTGCAGCCAGAGCAAGAGATTGATTTGGCAGATCCCCCGAGCGTGCCATCGGATTTCGCGCCCAGGGTGGTGGTGCTCGACACGGTGGTCCATGTCCCGGATGTGAAAGAGGGGGTCCAGACGGCATCGGAGCTCTAAGTTCACGAGATATATCAGCAAGACCAACGCTTTCGCAAGACAAGAAGGCGATGCATACGATTGAGGCAGTCGTTCCGGAGATGGTTAGGGGTAGCCAGATGTATGTCGACGAGGCGAGATCAGAGGAAACCCAACGGTCGCCCATATACCTAGAGCAAAATCAGAGACGATATCGACGTGTTACATTCGTGAAGTGATATGCCATACATCACCAGGCCGTTCACGTCAGCGACGAAGCTTGTTTGAGAACTGTAGGTATGTGAGCCCGCGGGCGCAAAGTTGGCCCAATCCGACCAAGGCTGCGATGTGTGTCAACGCCATTCCTTTCTTTCACTTTAGCAATATCGTAGTATGACCTACACCCGCGAGGTTGGTAGCAGTGGAGTATTTATTGTCATTTGCACCTATTGTTCCAGTCAGCACCACGAATCTGGGAAGTGCGACAAATACCCACTCCACCCTAGTCATCAGCTGTTAGTATATCCCTTGATATCAGGAACTGGATGCAAACTTGCCGGACAGCTGACTGGCAAACATGAAATATGTACTTCCACTCTTATACACTGCGGGCGCTTCGTAGTCGGCGGTAAACAGATGAACATTGCTTTCAACTGTCAAGTAATCGGACGATAAGCGGTCAATGCGCAAACCATTAGCTCTCTGCGGTCATCAGCAAGTTTCGTCCTTCGTCTGGAATGCTACATACGTCTTCGGTGAGGAGATAGCCTGTGCCGTCGGTATCTGATTTTCACTATCAGTGACATTCTTGCACATTTCAGAGAATGCGTACCCTTGAAGAGACCCAGATCGCGAGACTGAAATCCAAGGGGCCGCGACGCGTTCCTGTATCTATGTATCAGCGAATAGAGCATTAGCGAGAGCAAGTGCTTACATACAGGTAAGTGTAATCTCCGCACACGGAGGAGCTCGTGGCCACACCGGCGCGCGCTTCAGCATAGCTCGAATCATCAATATGCATCCACATGACATACTTTCTGGTCTTGTCATTGTAGATGACCTTAGGTCGTTCCACGACGCGGCTTGGACCCAGGTCACCGGAGCTCTGCAAGGTCAGAAGTTCGTTCTCAAAAGTCCAGTCGATGAGGTTCTGTGGCTCATTAGCATGGACATAGGGGTAGCACTCTCTGGGACGGGCTGCCCACCGTGCTCGAATAGCAATTGATGGATTGGAAGCTTGAGCCGGAAGTGTGATTCTCGCCGATGATATAATAGACTCCAGCAGCCTCGATGAGCCCTAAGCACATAAAACCATTAGTCGTATGCGCATGATACTTTTGAGTTGAGGGTAAAAGCCAGGGAGGTGATGTCTGTATACCTGTTCCATGAGCTTGAATATGCTTGTTGGTCCCCGCGGCTGTCCATGTTGCACCTGGTACAATATCCAGCGACGCAGAAACCGCCCGAGCGAAGAATACCAGGCGGACGAACAGACCAGCTCTGGGATACATTCTGAGGCTGTTTGAGATTCTGTAGGGAAATGAACCCACAGGATGTTCGTGAGGGATTGGGCGGTTTCTTGTACCCCGATTCCCCTACAGCAAAGTGCGTTAGCCTCGCAGGCAAGATGATACCGAGCCATGATAGGCGGAAAATATGCAGTACTTCAGTGATCTCATCACATCCGATTGCGGGGTTATGCTGGGCTTCGCTACCCCGAGGTTACATTTGCCATTTGTTGTGCATGCATCCTCTCGATCCTGGACAAATGGTTCGATACAGCTTCGGCAGGGAACGGGTGCCTTGGACCTCTTGGGCCTTGTCTGATCGGGCGGAACGGCGCGTTCCCAAAAAGCAGTCAGTCTCTGCATGCTCTGCATGCTCTGCATTTGACTAAACGCCCGACAAGTCGCCAGCCCAGCGAAGCTCATTTCGCGGGGGATGAGCCTACGTCTATGGTTGTCCAGAGTAGCAGGTTCGAATCGGCGACAGAGAATCCCAAACGAATGCGGTCTCCACCAGCCATCCCTGTGGCTTGTGCGCCCAGGTCATGCACAGTCTCCGCACCTTCAAACCCAAGCTGAGCTCTAGAAATTTGGCCCAGAATGATAGAGCGGTCGCGGAAATCGACGCCCCAACCTTCGACGCTAGCCTCCATCTCTCCCGGTGCGATGTCAATAATCACCTGCCCCAGCTTCCAAATACTCCAGGGTGCCAAGCAGTCGAGTTGGCGCAATGCTCAGAGTCCTAAAAACCCCTCAGGGGTTAGACCCCGGTCCGTGGAATACGGTCGTACTCAGGTTCCTTAGCACACCTACCATACAGCCGTCGCACAACGTAGGACGCGCTTCCAATACCTCTGTGGATTTTCACTGATGTAGGCTGGCATACTATCTCTGGGCTTGACGACTGTTAGGCAGAATCCCGAACCTTCGGTGGTAGACTGCGCGCCTTGTTCAGAGCTGATAGCAATGACTTCGGGGGCTTGAGTCTCGGTTAAATTGATATACAGCTCGTCATGACTACCAATTGCGCGCTGTCAGCTATAGGACAGACAACCAGATTCTAAGACCAATTCCGGAAGTGAGGCGCGGAGCCTTAGCATTCGAGATCAGAATACTGTGCTCTTGGTGGACAGCTTCGACAGAAGTCTGCTTTATCATGGTAGACCCCCGTAGACCGGTTATGCTAAGAAGCTGGTTTCTGTCCCTGCAGAGACGTCATTGTTGTTAGTTGGCATAGCCATATATAATGCTCTATACTCTCCCTCGCTTGCTCCTTCCATTCTCAAGACATTGCTTCTTTATTGTCTCGTACGGAAACCAGTTTTATCGCGTGCTCCTTTCACTTCTGATATTGTGACTAAGGTGGTCCAGGTCAGAGTCATATGCCCTTGGTCCTTGTATCCATCTACCCATGTACGAGAATCCTGGCTGCCCTGGCCGCTACTCTTTCCCATGTCCTGTTCTCCGGGGACATACATAGAACGACCTTGTAATTACCGAGTGGCTAGGTGCCCCTGTTCAATGATACACAAGACAGCTTGAGGTAGGTCGTTAACAGCAGCACACATGAGCGCAGTTGGGTTTGAAATCTGGGAATCTTCCAGCAATTAGTCCTTGTGTGACGTTCGAAATCTTGGAGCCAAACCCAGGGCGTTAGAACTCGGGAGCAGACCTCTTGGGGCCGCTTGTAAGACCTGCTCTCTTCTCTTCCCTCTCTTGCCTGCTTGGTCTTCCAAGCCATTCGCACTCATCGCAATTCTCCGGGCTATCAATTGGCTTTTGCTTCACTATTCTCACTGTGCTCCTTCTACTTCTTCCCGCTTCTCTCATCACTCCTGCATCTCTGTTGTATGGTACTTTTTCCTTATACAGTCTTAATGCACTGTCTTCTTGAATTGGAACCATTTCGACAACAGTGGCTAGTTCCTGGATTCTCGGATTGCGTCTGGGTATCCGTCCTCCCACGTCGTGCTCTTCCCCAAACATAGCTCAAGCGAGAGTATGTGCGCCTCTCTTTAACTCATGCCCCATCATACCAGGTGACCCATGACAGTTCACCAACCATGGATCCGCAATCTAGTACACAACGAAAACCTGAACCTTCTTCCGAACCCCGGGTAGGCCACCGGACAACTCAAACTGGCGAGTCATCACGTGCAAGACGCAACTGTGCATCGTGCACCTGCAACTGTGCATGCTCGAGCCGAGATATCGAAGCACAGGGACAGGATAACTCTAGGGGCTATGATCAGCTGGGAGGCATCATGGCTCGGGACCCTGGGTGCATGGTATTCCGGAGGTTTGTCGAGTTCAACTCAAAAAACCTGCTATGGATGCAGGCAGAGATTACGGCTCTTGAGGGGGAACTCAAGGAGCTCAAGTCTGCGGATCGGAACCCCGAGGGCGAACAGCGCTTTATCCATTCTGTGACGGCGATGTTGAACACTCCGGGCTGTAAACATTGGAACAAGATTTTGGAAGCAAGGGCCTTGCTTAAGGGTTATAGTAAGTGGTTTAACTTGCCTTGTTGCTCTCGAGCGCTCTGCTCTACCCTTGACGAAGAATACTCTCTCCTAACGGTGTAACCTATTTAGACGAGGCTTTGCTCCAACACCGGAAGATGCTGCGCCTGATGTCGCCGCATCCATCGGATCGGGAGAGTCTGAAAGTATTCCTGCAGAGAGTGGACAACAACTGGGCGAAGGGGCTGTGCTCGGACCCCCGGGACAATGGGAGGAACCGGCAAACGTATCCGAACTGGCGGCTCTCTGCAGCCCGGCGGAGGGGGCAGACTTTGTGACTCGATTTGCCTTTTATAGGATAAGCGCTTGGTGCTACAAGCTTTGGGGACATCGAAGTCAGGCTAGTCGGGACCTTCTCTCTGTTTATTTGATCTTTCCTTCTTACTTATGAGGGAAGGGGCGGGAACCTGCAATGTGTGCTGCAATCCGCATGCTCTCCTGCACTCGTGAAGTATCGAATTGGTCTGATTTCTGAACAGGAGAAACGGGAAGAGGCGAACGCCGTTCATTGGCGCTACGCCAATCGAGACAAGATCGAAACCGTGGTGCACACCCTTTTCCTCGGCCTGACAGCCGGTATTACGAGTGGCATGATGATCGGACTGGGGCTCCTGAAAGAGTTCTGGCCTCGTATGGGGACAGCCATCGCGTTTGGCGTGTTGTTTGTCGCTTTGATGGGCGTGATGGTCCATGCGCGGTGGGGAGAGACCATCGCGGTGGCGATCGCGTGAGTACTCATATCTACTTATTCTTATACCTATACTTATAGTTCTCCCATCCATTCCCGAAGCTATATCTCGCAAATCGGCACGCGCGCTAACATCAGGTTGTGGGGGTTGTAGGTTCGCCTCTGTTCGGGGGTCTCTGCTCATCCTTACGCACCGCTAGAGACCGTACCGGCCTTTCTGTTGAACGGGGTCTACGCGGTCCATGTCCACGCAGGGGGGGACAGATCTTGATATTCGGGGTTATTGATCGGATTGTTCTTTGACACCGCTTGTTACATACAGATTGCCAAGTCGGATTTTGATCTTTCCTGGTTGACTTTGCTCGATAGAGGAGATCGACTTCAGTCAGGGCTCCGGCCCACCTTGCCGTCGTTCTTTCTATTGATCTTTCAAGTTTTCTTTCTTTCGCGTCTTTGATTACTGCTTTAGTCACTTCTTCCGTTGTTCGTTCTCTCTGCTCTCTCTCTCTCGTTTTTGCGATCGTTCCTTTGTTTCTTCTTCTTCTTCTTCTTCTTCTTCTTCTTCTTCTTCTTCTTCTTCTTCTTCTTCTTCTTCTTCTTCTTCTTCTTCTTCTCCTTCGTCGAAACACGGCCCGGCGACCAGGTATAGGGTGTGCCAACTCATGGTAAGAAAGGTTTCAATCCTACGCGCGTCCTCTATCTCGGGGACGAGTTGGTCCAGTACAGGACCCTTCATCTTAGGATCGCGCAATGGGAGGCGCAGCTCCTCATACAGCAATATGAAATCAAAGAATAGCGCGAGAGATACTTTAAAGTCATGACTCACTTGGTTCTGAGGAGGCACGTTTGCTTTCTTGGCAGCTGGCACACTTGGCGAGGACATCGTGAGTCGATCCGCTGTTGATGATGATGGCCCCATTCGAAGTCGTCTTGAACCGGGGGCGGGTTCTTATAGAAGAATCCAACAATTGAACCAAGACAGACAAAGAGGCGCTTGCTCTTTCTAGGGGTAACAATGATTCCATACTCACAAAGGCCTTGGCTTGAGCCACGGACAGAGGAACAGGTTTTCAGCGGCTGGGATTGAACGAAACGGGCGAGATGAAAAAAGGAGGCGATACTATACATTGCAACCACTGCTAGAGGTCGGTGGGGCTGGCCGTTGATCTGATCCATGATATCAACACAGCATACCTGGCTGGATCTTTGAGATGGCGAATAAAGCGGATGAATTTCGAAATCAAGAGATGAAGAAACACGGCAAGATGAAAAAAAAAAAAAAAGAGAAATCTCCCCGACTGGGAGTCGAACCCAGGTCTCCCGCGCTTGTTCCCAGACTGGATTGACAAGCGGAAATCATGACCGTTAGACCATCGAGGATGGGATGAGGATCGGGTGCCATTTTTACGTCCTTCACCCAAACTGTGTGTATGCCATGTGATACCGGTCTATCGCCATCCCGGTCGGAACTCTCAGTCCCGGCCGACTTCTGGCAACTCCACCTTCATCATCATCATCATTACATTCGTCCCATGCATTGTTCAAGTTATGCCAGCCATTACCCTGTCTCAGCGCAGGATGGATGAGACGTCCGTGAACCGCCCGACACCTCTTCTACCAGCCAAGACGACACGTATAGGAGCCACGTCCCCCCAGTGCTCGTTCTCGACCATATTCTCCTACCGGTGGCAGATTCTCCGACAGTCTATCGAAGTCTCCTCCAACCCCTCGATGCTGTTCTACGCTGCGATATCCAGAAGTTGGTCGCTCGTTTCATCCGCACTGGTGCAGGTATTCCTGGCTGACCCATACGATTCCTTGGAGTCAGGCTGAAGGGCAGATCTTCTTGACGGCAGCGGTTGACTGGCATTGGGCATGTCTCCTACAACAGACTACACACTTTGATCTTCACAACCAATATTGCTGCGTGTCGGGTGTCCTGCTCCTGACATAGTATACTCTCATCGGTCGCGACGGGTATGAACGTGTGCTACTTGCTGCATATGCCATGGTCTCAGTGTCTTGAGCTTGCACAAGAGGGTTGTGTGATTGTAGGCCCATCCTAGACGCGGTTCACACTCTTCATACATATCTAGGCCACCGAGATACCGCCCGACGCCGTTCCTCTCCTTCGCCCTAGAGGATATACAAACATCCTCCACCAACACCACGAACATGATCGCTACCTACGATGCTCACCGTTGCCATGATTCGCAAACAGAATGGCAAACGTTGATGCTGGGAATTGCACCAGCCGCGCCTTCAATGTCATCGCACCGACACCACCATCATCGTGGGCAATATGACCAGAATAAGCAGAAAAGGTTTCTCGGGATCGTGAAGCCAGTCAGCCTGCTCGTGCTCGCACCCTCCCTTCCATTCCGCTGCGCCCCAGACACGGACACATTCTTGTTCCTCGTCTAGCCTCTCACTCGAATCCTTATCATCCTGCACGTCATCGAAGGGAACCGGTGCTTCCCCGACCATACTCAGTCAGGCAACTCTGATGCGTAAATGTTCGTCAGGAATGCGACCGGGCAGGATATATACACCTCATCAGCTCAGCGACGTGGTTTGAAGGCTCGTAGATATTGCGGGAGATTGACGTACGCGGCGACTGATTCCTGGGGCAGGCTGGCGATCCCTAGGCTCGGTGATCTGGGCTGAGAAGCGACGGTCGGCCGTGACCCACCGGTTGATATGGGCGATGATCTACAGTCGATGTGGAGTGCAGTGGATGCTCAAGACTCTGCAACTGCATTCCTGCGACAGGTCGGATGGCTTGAGCATTAGTCGCCGATGGTTTCCATCTGTCTGACACTCGGTAATCGCGATGCCATCTAGTTTCAAGCTCGAGATTCTCCGTTATTGAACCATAGCAGTACAATCCATTCAATTGCACCCTAGACATTACATTACAGGGACGCTCAACCAGACAACCTCATAAGGAGAATATCCCACGAACGGAGAACGCCATCTAAAACTTACCAACCGTACTCTACCCATCACAATCACAGAGCCTTCTCTACCCCAACGTCGTCCAACATCGCCTCTCCCTCGCGCCTGCCTCGCTCCAGTGTGTCCATCATTCTCGCCCAGATCCCCTCGTTGAGCCGCCCCTGCAGCCAATACCCCTCCTGCCTGCCCTCCTCCCAACGAACCCCGGCCTTACACGTTGTCAACCCATCGTCCATCCGCACTCCAAGCCCAGTCAGCAACTGGGTCAGCTGCGTGTTCCCAAGCACAAACGCGGGCCTTGTTCCCTTCACCTCGAGATCATACCAGGGGAGATGGCTCCACGAGGTGAGGGCCACCCTGGGTGTACGCGAGCCGTATCCCTTCGGCACGGCGGGGGTGTTCCTCACGGGGACATGCTGGGCGATAATCTGGGCGACACAGGCCGGCTCTCGGGCCTGGCGGATGGTGTGACGGAGGTGGGCAGCGATGCGGACGAGATCCTGAGCGACGGCCGGGGCGACGGGGACGTTGATCCAGGGGTTGGTGAGGGCGCCCTTTGGCGAGGCGACGTGCGACTGGATATTGAGGGTGAAGATGAGGCCGGTGTGCGCGCCGCGGGCCGTGGCCGCCGGGGGGAAGATGGACTAGAATGACGGAGCAGTGTTAACACGGAACCCACTCTTGCGCCAAAAGTTCGGCGCCCAGGGTGGTGCGAGGACGTACTTGGTACACAAACGCCATTAGCAGGTCGTGCTCCGTGACCTGGACGCCCTGGCTCTGGGCTTGGGACATCCAGTCATCGAGCCGCGTCTGCGGCACGAACAGCATCCTACGCACGCGACGGGCGGAGGTCGGGCAGACCGCCCAGAACCGCTGCCGCAGGTATGCGGCCAGGAAGCGGGTCCAGCTGACGCGGAAGCCCTGCGAGTAGCGCGCGGCGATAGGATGCGTGGTGCCCTTAGCAGCCATCTCGGCGCCGGATTGGATGACCTCCGGTTTGAGGACAAAGTCGGGGCGAACGGCGGGGTGGCGGTGGTGCGTGCCGGACAGGAAGTCGCAGTAGGTCTGTGCGATCCAGTGCACGCCTGACACTTCGTTAGGGACGAGTGCGGGCTCCGGGCGAGGGGAATAGCTGCTTACCTCCAGCGTCGGATAGCGCGTGTTGGACGATGAAGCGAATGACGCATGCATCACGGAGATGGACCGTTTGGATGGAGAGGGCTTGGTGGCTGTCATGCCTACCCGGTTTGCACTGAAACAGTCCCTCCAAGGTCTGAGGATCATAGAAGACAGGCTCGGGCTCAGTGTCTTCAGAGCGCGATCCTGCGGTGCTCGCCGGCACGAATTCCCCGAGGCTCCTGTCGACTGTCCGGGCGCGGAAGATGGCCTCGGGCTTGCTGTGACTGCGTTCTTCCTTGGTCAATTTCGAGCGCTGCTCGTCGCGAATTAGCCGGCCAGTCAACACGCTCGTTCGGCAATCCACGCACCATCAAATCCAACCTCGTCGCGAGAATCGGGTACTCGGCGACCAGCGCCTGTGTCGCTGCCAGGCATTCCCCCGGCGTCAGTCTCACTGGCACCGCAACAGTCAGATATACTTCGAGCTGCCGCGAGAACGACAGCTCCAGCGGCGAGAGCTTCATCTGCTGTTCCAAGGCGGTGTCGCGGGGTGGCGAGCAGGGCACCGCGTCGTCTCGCAGCTGTTTCTCCATGATGGCGATTGCTGTAATTCTCGAATCGCTCGCCCACCCCCTGGCGACTGCGGTTCGTATATATCCCTCCCTTTTCGCTCCGTATAGCTCGCGGTGTGGGGACCTGGTTGCTCGGCCACCATGCAGAGAAGAGCAAGCGAAGGGCTCGATCACCCACCGCGATCGTCATTGCGCCGTAATGAGGGATCTGGTGCGACGAACCACGCCAGGTCTCAGGAGATAGAGTGGGATGTTAGCGGGGGATGAAGTGGAGACCATGAGTCTAGAGCTTGAAGACACTGTTATGTGTAGGATAATGTTGTTTCGTAGGACTTTTTCTGCCGGCGTTGAGAGGCAGCCGGTGCCATTCCGGCCCTCTTCTGTGTGCCGCAATGCGCCCTCGCGAAGCCTGATTTGCATGTTTTCGTTTTGTTATCTACCTCATGAAGCAAACCGACATGTCCGAATGTTCAGGGGAGACCGCACGTGCGATCGACAGTTCGACCCCGCTGAACCAAGGAAGACGTTCTGTACTCCTGGCTTGGCGACTCAATCGGTGGGGGGTTCGGTAGAACCGGGCAAAGATCATCGAAGCTATTCCAGGCTTGTCACTGCTGCCGGGTTTTCCCCTCACCTTGACTCAGGACGCGCTGGAAGCGGGTGCGGCGGGTGTGAAGTCGAAGACCGGCATTGATTGCGATGACCAGCCATCGTCGACAGACTTGTCGAAAAAAACACACTGCGCGAACCCGATCGCCAACGATGTCTCCGAGAATCCGCCGATCGCGTCGATCGAGAGACTGCCTTTCCTGTCCATTGGCCACAGGGTTGTGGTCCTCCGACAGCTGACAGCTTCCCCCTTGCCAAACTCTGCAACTGCGTGCATCCCTTCCACGTGGCTGTGGCGCGCCGGGTCTGATGCAGCTCTCCGTCTTCATGCAGGGCCATCTGCAGCGTCTGATTGCGACTGCGGGACTCAGTGTTGAACGTGTCCAGTTGGTTGTGGCGTCGATGCATGAGACCTTCTACAGGGTCAGGATGCTGCATATACGCTGTGCGAAAGGGGAAGTCGAGGACCCAGCCGCTGCAGAGTGGTTAGGGTCTGTCGTGGAAGTACGGTTTATGTGCATCGCGGGAGGGGACTTTCAGCTTGACCTGTCAATGGACGGTTAGCCTTGTGCTCTTTGTGATGCTCTGAAGTCTGCGGCCCGGTGACGGGATAAATATATATGCGCAGATCGACTGCCGATGTGCCGGAGACAGTACCGCATTACGACCCAGAAGAGAAACGGGCGAATCAGGCCCCAAAAGCCCACCGAGCTTTGATACAGTTGTCGAAGTCATCGAGGTCATCCCATCCCACACTGACACTGACAAGGTTATCATCAAGCTAACGTCAACACACCAAACCGGCTTGTGCGGACTTTACGGTATCGTTTGGACGCCTGTTCAGAGGTATTGGGATAGACCGAATCGGGGGATCTCGAACGCGCTGCTGGGAAATAATCGCGCGGCGGTGTTCACGGTGCATATCGCTGCCGTCGAGGCGCTACGGGTATGTTGTTTGACTACGCGGCGGTGACGATGATGTATAGAGACTGGTTCGGCAGATGGATGAGACTGAGGGAAGTGAGTAAGCAGTTTAAATAGAGGGTCTTTCTTGTGGCGGGTTCTTCATGGGTGGACATGACGTGAGTCCAGTTGATGTAGCGTTGCATTTCACTTTGGTAGGAATGGAGCTGATTGTAGGATTGTCGGATCCAGATTAGATCATCTCGCCTAATTTACAGGTCGCCAAGCCTACCTCTGAGGCCTTGATGTCATTATCCGACTTGGAGTATAATGAATACCTACATTCTTGAACACTTGAAGCTTGCATTCTTTGTTTTGTTTAAAAGTCATTCGGGTGCATCGGCAAATAGAAGGTACTTATATATCTTCAGCTCGGTATAACCTTAAGCCTCTCAACCGAACACATATATATATACAAAGAGAGGGTCTAGGTCTACCCTTTTTCTCCGATGACTACCCTTACTTTGTTACCCTCTTCCACCAGTGGATCTCAGTAGTAGGGTCAGAAATTAGATAACCAGGGAGAATGCAGCAGCAGTAAAGTCCCGAGCCCCGACCTCCGACGGCACCACCTCGTAACGGAGCCTATGGTTCCGTTCCCGCGTGGTTGACAGAATTGACTCAGAAGCAAGACCAAAGAAGAAGACTGTGTCAAGACAAAACGACTGAATCCTTGCCTCCTCCACTGATCATCATATTCATGTAGGTCCACCCCACTGAAAGAAAATGCAGGAAGAGAAGGGGGGTGGGTGATCGGATCAGATTAGATTGCATTCCTTGCCGTGTCGCTAACCGACTGGTTACTGGTAGTTCCACCGTGGCCCAAGGATGTAGGACGTGGTCAAGGTACGGTTGGGGATCAGATACAGTGGGAGGAAATTAATATGCACCCCCCCCTCAGAAAGAGTTCAGCACTTTCCCTAATCAAGTCTAGCCTATGGCTATTCTGCCAGCTTCTTCCCATATATTTTAGGCGGTGTGTGAGCGCTTCAAGCAGGCGGTATCTCTAGAACCAAACATTGGGGGAGAGGGGGGGGTGCAAATTAATTTCCTGCGACTGTAATTTCCTGTCCCAGGGTGGATTATCTACTGATATTGCGTAACTAACAACTCACCCGGTGAACTGGGTCTGGGCGGGGCACAAAAGGGAAGAATTTTCTGCGGGCGCGACTAGCCTGGACTGTGGTTTTTGTTGTGCGGGAGGAAGTACTGTACTTCCCTCTGTACTGTACACATCTGTAAAGATACATACATACATACCATACAGCACGATAAAGACAAGACGTCTCTCTAAACTACCTGCGGTGTTAGGCAGCTCCCCTTGGAATATTCCACATGCTAAATCGCAGTGTAGCACAGTATACAAACGATTTCGCCGATTGTGCGACGTGACATCGCCTAAAAGGTACGTGTGTTTGCTGCAAGACAACACGACTGATCATGTGCAGATTGCATGTAACACCGCCGCCGTGTGTTGCGTTTGCAGGCTGTGTGATGTTCCACGCATACAGACTGTAATGTGACACAGCGGGACCGCCTTACATGCCGCAGTGTAACAGTCAAAAATACCGCGTTGTCACAGAGTAAAGTACCACTAAGCCAGCTGCACAAGCGGCCCGGCTCAGGATCTGATTAGACAACGCGCAAGCGGATCAGATAGACCAGTGGTGTGGTGCGTCGCACAACAACAGGATCTGATTAGATCAGGCGCGGGCGCGCTAGCTGGTTCGGGCTGCCAAGGGTGACCTAGTGGGCTCGGGTATTTTTGGTATTTCCTGCTGTTGAACTTGTTTACCGGGATGAGATGGAGCAACTTTTGAGTAGTGTACTGGCTAGGCAGTTACTCTCAGTTATGGTAGTGGTATCGACTGACTACCATGTGCTTATCTATACTATACACACTCTCAAACAACATGAACGAAAGATCTATTCTATTATTAAATACAGTATAACCCCAACACGGGACTCACGCAACAGTCTGATGCAGCACATTGGCGCGATAACTCTCGGAGCGCACCAACAACTCCTCATGGGAGCCACTATCGACGCAGCGGCCGGCCTCAATGAGGAAGATGACATCGGCCTTGCGGATGGTATTCAGACGATGCGCGATAGCAACCACCGTAATCCCCTTCGCCGCTCGCTCGAGCCCATCCTGCAGCAACTTCTCGGACTCAGCGTCCAGGGCACTGGTAGACTCATCGAGGATCAACAGCTTCGGCTTACGGACGAGGGCGCGCGCGATGGAGAGCCGCTGCTTCTGGCCGCCGGAGAACTGGCTCCCGGAGGGCCCGCAGAGGGTCTGATAGCCGTCGGGAAGGGCCATGATGGTATCGTGGATGTTGGCCAGCTTGCAGGCGTCGTGGATGTCGTCGAGTGAGACGTCGACGCCCGGGGGCGCGCCCAGCGCGATGTTGAACTCGATGGTGCCCTCGAACAGCACGCTCTCCTGCGGCACCAGCGAGATCGAGTCGCGGAAGGCCACGCCGCGCGTCTGCGTCACGTCCAGCCCGTCCACCACCACCGCCCCCTGCGCCGGCCGGTACAGTCGCTCCACCAGCGAGATGATCGTCGACTTGCCCGCCCCCGACGGGCCCACCAGCGCCGCAAACTTGCCCGCCGGGATCGTCAGCGTCAGCCCGTTCAGCACCTTGATGTCCGGCCGCGCCGGGTACGCGAAGTGCACGTCGCGCAGCTGCACCGTCGATGCGCCGCCGGCGCCGCCGGGGACGTGCTTTTCAGTGGTGGCGGAGGACGACTCCACGTCCGTCCCAAGCGACGGCGGCAGCCGGTCGACGTTGCCGCGCATCTTGTCCGAGCCGATCTCAATCAGCCCCAGAATGCGCGCCATGGCGGCCTTGGAGGCCGACAGCTCGGGGGCCAGCGCGAACATCTGACTCCACAGCAGGGCGCTGACCAGCAGCGAGAACACGACGATCAGGAACTGGGTCTGGGTGTAGTTGCCCAGGATGATCTGCTTGGCGCCCCACCAGTAGGCCAGGGCGTTGACCATGTTCCCCAGGAAATAGGTCATGGCCTGCCAGAAGCTGGCCTGCAGGGTGACCTGCAGGGTTTCCTTGCGGGGGCCCTTGAGCGAGCGGCGGTAGGTGCGCAGGGTGAGGTCCTCGAGGGCGAGGGAGGCGACGGCCTTGATGGAGGAGATGGCCTCGACGCCGATGTCGACGGACTTGGTGTAGGCGGTCTCGTGCTTCTCCTCGAACTGGCCCAGCACGCGCAGCTCCATCAGCCCGGCGCCCAGCAGCAGCGGCACCAGCGCCAGACACACCAGCGCGATGCGCCACGCGATGATGTGCGTCATGACGATGGCCGCAATCAGGTTGATCGTGATCGAGATCAGCGTGCCGACCACCGACCCGCTCAGTCCCGCCAGCGCCTGTCCGTCGCGCGTGATAAACGACAGCAGCAGCGCCGGCGTGCGACCCTCGCTCTGGTGCCACTGCAGGTCCTGCTCGAACAGCGCCCGGAACGACAGCACCCGCACCGTGTACACGATCTTCTCCGAGATGCGCCCAAACCCGGCCCAGCTGACCACGTTGGCGAAGAACTCGATGATCGCCAGGATGAAGAACATCAGTCCGTAGAAGTTGCCGCTGTCGCTGATGCTCGACGCGCCCTCGCACGGATTCAGACTGGCCACCGTGTTACCGAAGATCACCGCCTCGCCCGAGAACGCGCCGCCGACGATGGCGGACCCGATCAGCGCGAGCAGGATGTACAGGAGGTGCGGACGGAGCGCCGGCGCGTAACCCTTGGCTAGCGCCCACAGGGACTTCTTCGGGGTGGCGAGTTCCTCCGGGTCGGCCTCTTCGCCGGAGGACGGGGAGGAGGTGTTGGGGGCAGGGGTCTCGTGCACGACGGGCGACTTCTCCGCGGGATCAGCCAGGCTGGCCTTCTCGGCGTCGATTTCGACGTCTGTCAACGAGGGCTGGTCGGACCGGCTGGCGGTGTCGGCGGCGGCGGCGGCGGGGGCGTCGTCCTTGTCGCTGGCGGACGACATGCCCTGCAGCTTGACGAGGTCGGCGTAGGCGCCGCCGCGGGCCATGAGCGTGGCGTGGTCGCCCTGCTCGACGATGGTGCCCTTGTGCATGACGACGATGTTGTCGGCGGACGTGATGGTGGAGAGGCGGTGGGCGATGGTGATCATGGTGCGGCCGGAGGCGATGCCGTTGATGGCGCGCTGGATGCGCTGCTCGGAGCGCGAGTCCAGCGAGGCGGTGGCCTCGTCGAGGATCAGCACGGCGGGGTCCTTGATCAGGGCGCGCGCCAGCGACACGCGCTGCTTCTGGCCACCGCTGATCAGCCGGCCGCTGGAGCCCACCAGCGTGCCGTAGCCGTGCTGCAGCGCGCTGATGAACGAGTGCGCGTCCGCCAGCGTCGCCGCCTGCTGCACCATCTGCACGATCTCCAGCACCTCGCCGCCGCGCTGCGTCGCCGCCGCCAGCAGTTCGTGGCCCTCGCGCACCTCGGCCGCCAGCTCGCCCAGCTGTGGCGTCAGCAGCGTCGCCTTGAAGCGTGCGTGCTCCGGGTTACTCGAGTTCATCAGTCCATGCGCGATGTTCTCCAGCAACGAGCGGTCCAGCAGCGAGGGCTCCTGCTGCACCAGACTGAGGTAGCTGCGCAGGTCGCGCGTGTTGATCTCGCGCAGGTCGTGGCCGTCGAACAGGATCTGGCCCTCGGTGGGATCGTACAGTCGCGTCACCAAGCCCGCGATGGTCGACTTGCCGCTGCCGGACAGCCCGACCAGCGCGGTGTGCTTCTTGGCCGGGATGAGCAAATTGATCTTGTCGAGGACGGTGATCTCGGGGCGCGAGGGGTAGACGAAGGAGACGTCCTTGAACTCGAAGCCGCCGTCGGCGTGGCGGTCGGTCAGACGCAGACCGGCGTCGGTGGTGGCGTCGATCAGCGGGGTGCGGTCCATGTCCTCGCGCAGCTTCTCGTAGGAGGCGACGCCGGCGACGAACAGATGCAGAAACGGGGCGACCTGGCTGAGCAGCAGGGTGGCCTCGACCAGAATGAAGATGACGGTGAAGACGGCGCCGACGCTGATGCCGCTGGTGCCGTCACGGACGTGGGCGGCCACCTGCTTGGCACCCTGCCAGAACGCCAGACCGTTGGCCGAGTAGGCGATGAAGTACAGGAACCCGGCCTGGATGCCTACCGCGGTGGCCTTCTTGAGCCCCTGCGTCTCGGCGGACTTGAGCGCGCCCGCGAACTTCTGCTCCAGACGGGTGTTGGCGCCGAAGGCCTGCACGACGACGATGTTGTTGAGGGCCTCGGAGGCGATGGAGGCGGCGGTGGCGGCGTAGTCGGACATGGCGCTGGAGTATTTCTCGATGTAGTGGCTGCCGATGAACGACATGAGGAAGTAGGCCGGGATCAGCGACAGGAGCTCGGCGGCCAGCTTCCAGTCCTTGATGAAGGCGACGATGTACGCGGTCACGAAGAACGACAGGCTGGCCAGCACGATGCCGACTTTCTCGGAGGTACCGGAGCGAATGGTCTGGATGTCGCTGCTGAGCCGTGAGGCCACCTCGCCGGGAGGCAGGTTGTCGAAGTACGAGGGCTCCTGGCGGAGGAGGTTGCGTAGGTATTTCTCGCGGAGCCGTTGAGCGAGGCGGGCCCCGGACAGCGTCCAGCAGGTCAGGTGGATGTAGATGAGCACGAACTGCGCGATGCCCAGGTAGACGATCAGCAGGATCTCGTGGTTGATGCCGCCTTGGTCGGAGTCGCGCTCGCTGGTGGTTTCGGGGTGGTCACACGAGATGGTGTTGAAGTCGTCCAGGAGTTGACCGAAGATGATACCGATGATGGGGAAGGGCACGCCCGACCCAATGGCCGCCACGATGCCGGTCAGCAGCACACACACCTCGTACTTGGTCGGGTTGCCGGCCAGCAGCAGACGGGGGAAGCCCGCCAGCTTCTTGACGAACATGTTGGAGGAGGAGGAGGAGGAGAGGGAGGGAGGGAGAGGCGGTCAGAGTGGTGGAGTGCCAGATTGGCAGTGCAGTGCCGGTGCGACGCCCTCAGGAAAGGAAAAGCCTGCTCATGCAAAGGGGAGGGAGTGGCATCCACAGTCCTGGGGGTGGTGGTATAGGTGTTAAGGAAGATGAAGGAGTGGGAGCAAACGCAGAGCAGAACAAGAGCAGAACAAGAGCAGACAGCGGTGCTGAAGAATGTCGGCTTGACAGGGGCCCCTCCGGTGCTTTTACGTAAGGTGAGGAAGTTTTTGGAGCTGCATGGCTGCATGGCTGCTTGGCTGCTGCTTGGCTGGAGGGGGAAAAGATAATCAATAATCAATCAGAATGATCTCTTCTCCACTGCCGATACCCAATCTTTACCTGGTCTGTACAGTATGGAATTGTATGATTTTGTATGGGACGGTATAACCCTAACCGGCGGTTCTGATACCGTATCGTCGCTAATGCCCCGGCCTTTTTTTCGCCGCTGATAGCGACGAGGCCAGGGCAAGTGCGCCGGGACAGAGGCCAATAATAGAGAATAGAAGACTGGGGCTGCGTGGGATTTCGATCAGATAAATTCTCTGATCCGTCGAAAGTCGCTACTCGGTGCAGCGTGAGTCGTGACTGACATTCGAGTGCTTCCTCGACATGCAGCATGCAAGAACTTGACTCGTTGAACGAGGATTCGAATAGTATCTGATCAGACATAATAGCACTCACTTCCCTGCACTCTCAATTCCTAATCCCCAATCCCCAATCCCATACACGTTGGCAAGCAAACCCGCGGTGAACAACCGGCAAAAACGGAGCCCTGAAACCAACGCAACCCACTCTGCCCTCAGTCACAACATCATACGAACCCACCGGCGCCTCCCTTTCCAAGGCCTGTCATGCGCGCCAGCGTCATGCATACGAGCCTGGTTCCACCGCAGTTATCTGATCCTGGGCAACCCCTCCTCCCTTCTTTCAGGTGGGTTGGTTGTGTCTACTGTATCCCCGACCACCGACAGCCCCCGGGCGCGAGCCCTGGTTGCTGTAGCTGGCTCACCTACACACACTGTAAATACAAAGTAAACCAGACTTCTCACCTCCAGTAGAACATCACAATAACATAACCTGCCCACGAGTAAGCCACACCCGCACAGAGCACCCGTTCGCTCAAGGCGAAGAAATTCACGGTCGCAGATCGGAGGCCCACGGCTAAGACTTTGCGTGCCTGCAATGCCAATGCTGCCAATACTGCCAAGTCGAGCGCAGCGCGAGTAAGCTTTTGCGACAAGACATGGCCAAGATTTAGATGCGATTTTCTACAACGTCTGGAAATTCGGGTCATTGCAATGGTGAAATGCAGTGGAATTAAAAACTAGATAAATAGGTAGGTATAACTAGAACAACGGAGTGCAACAAGGATGGACTCGCGAATACAGGAGGATGGCCACATCGGCCAGGTATCTGAAAGGGGGGAATTTCGATCGACAGTCTTGCGAGCTGTTCTTTCTCTCTTTTCCGAGGTCTACTTTTTTGTGTCGTGGCATCTACCACACAGTACCATGCACCTGCTTCTTCTTGCGCAGGTCGATGTCGCGGATCATGAACATCCAGATGAACGCCAGCGCGAACAGCCCTGTGCCCACGGCCAGCATGCGCGTCTGCGCGTAGCCGTACGCCTGTTGGATGGCCAGACGCGTGGCGCTGCCGACCGGGTAGCTGAGCTGGGTGTCGAGTTCCTCGTAGATGGTGTCGATGTCCGGCAGCGCCGAGGCGGGCAGGTACTTCTCGAGTCCACGCTGGAAGGTGTTGGTCCAGATGGCGCCCGAGATGGTCGAGCCGATGCCGTCGGCCACGGTGCCTACGACGTTCAGCAGCGCCAGCGTGGCGGCGACGTGGCGGTGGTCGACGGCCGCCTCGACGGCCAGCTGCTGCACCAGGATGAAGACCGCGCCGCCGATCGAGATGAAGATCTGGCACATCACCAGGTAGCCCACCGACTGGTTGGGACGGCGGAAGTAGATCATCAGCCCCTGTGCGAAGATGTACAAGGGCACGGCGATATACAGCAGCCACCGGAAGCGTCCCGTCCGGCTGATCAGCCAACCGATGAACAGCAGCAGCACGCCCGACACCACGTCGAACGTGTTGTTCACGTATCCAGCCTCTGCCACGCTCAGGTCGTTGACCACCTGCAGGAACGAGGTGAAGTATCCGTCCCAGCAGTAGTAGCAGATCTGGTATGTCGCGTCCAGCAGACACGCGCCAATCACCGTCCGGTCCGTCAGGTACTCGAACTTGAGCAGCGGTGCCTGTGCGAAGTAGTATTCCCAGATCGCGAAGAAGATGATCATCGAGAAGCCCACTACGATCATCGCAATGATGTAACCTGTGCCCCAGCCATCGGGCGCCATGGCCGCGATGTCATAGGGGAGAAAGAAGACGACCAGACCGGCGGAGAACAGCAAGACGCCAACCACTTGATGAATTGGTTAGTACAAACAGGTCAAGATCCTGGATGGTGTTACTCACGGTCGAATTCCATAACCCAGTACCAGATGCTCTGCATGAGCGTGCGGCCGCTCTTCTCTCGCACGAGACGACCTTCCTTCTGGGCCTTGCGGATGTTGTACTTCAGAATGCAGTACAGCGGGGCGGCCACCACGGGGAAGATGATGGCGAAGGCACCGAACGCCCACCGCATGCTCATGCCCAGGGCATCCTCACCGGCCTTGGGACCCGCGAAGGCCGAGATGATGTAGGGCGAGGAGGTGAAGGCATACGCCAGAGCTCGGTTCTTCAGCTGGGACGCGTCGGCCGTGAGGGTGTCCACACAGAAGGTGATGCCGGAGAAGCCGACGTTGTAGAACACATAACCCGCACAGAAGGTGGGCAGGTTGTTGCAGGCGGCCATGATGATCAGGCCCATGGTGGCCACGATGGCCATGAACAGGAAGCCTTCCGCACGGCCCCAGACGTCCATCATCTTGGCCAAGGGGATGAAGATGGCGGCCGTACAGGCGTCGGACACGACATAGATGACGTTCAAGAGGGAGTGCGAGTCCCAGGCGGAGGTGAGATAGGGGACCAGGGTCGACAGGATTTCCACCTGGAATGCATTGACGAAGTAGAGGAACCAGATGCTGTGGGAGTGGACGGTTAGAGGGGATGCTTCGCTTCTTGCTGAGGGTCGACGGCAGCGGACGGAAAGACCTACTTGATGAAGACGGCGATCAGGGAGGCCTTGGTCCAGGTCGCGGTGATGGCCTCGACGCCGTGGGTTCCGGCTTGGTCCTCGGTCGAGTCAGGGTGTTCTTCATCAGAGTCGCTGTTGGTGGTCGGGGCCACGCCAGCCTCAACGTTTTTCTCTTGGGTGGTCGCTTCGACGGGAGTCATAGTAGGGGCAGTGCCGGCCTCATCCGTCGTTGACCGACGGAAGGGAGCCCGCAGTTTGGTGAACATGGCGAAAGGAGGGGAGCCGTGCTGGGATGAACCTGCGAGGGGAGGGATGAAAGGACTCAACAACGGACAACTGAGGCGCAAGGGAGGTCCATGCCCTTATTAAATAACCTTGCGTCGGGCTAGCGCGTAAGACAGTGGTCGTGGTGGTGGACATCACCGACGACCGACTCGACTCGCTCGCACACGCAGTTAGCGCATGAGGCATCTGGGATTTTAGGATTTCAGGAAATGTGCTCCGATCCACCCCATCTGATTAGTGCTTAGTATGCTGGGTAACTTTCCACCACCGGAGCTAGAGTGGGCCGCCTTTGCCAGCACTGGACGATGTGGCTAAGGCTTCGGCCGGGCGGAAACGGAGGGAAAGGTCGACGACTCGAGAGGGAAGTGTGGGCAGGTGCAGTGCCGGTATCGTATGTCTGGAAGATACTGTATGTAAAGTACGGCCATGCAGCAATACAGTAATTCGAGGGACACCAACGATACCAGCGAGACGGATAGATGCTCTTGGCGCAGCGAAACCGTCACAAAAAGAGGGGCATTTTGAATGCGATGGAGCTCTCTTCTCCCCCCACTTCTGGTCTGGCAAACCCTCTCCACCTATCGCTAAATTGCTGGCTACTCGTACTGGGTACTGGGTACCTTGGCTCTCGAGGCGGGCCAAACGTGGCCGATGGAACAAGTCGTGGACTGACTGGTTTGCGGTGTTGAATAATGAATATCCTCCCCTCCCCCTCCTGCTTAGGTTATCTGATCGCGATCTTGTCTTATCTGATCCGTGGCCCTCGCTATCAGATTTTTCACCCTGGAGCCCGTCACGCAAACCAAGTGGATAAAGACTGGAATGATGGGGACTCGGCGTCTCTCAGTCCGTGGGTAACAGCCTGGTAGCGAATTCAGGAGCGTCACCGGCAGTTTAGAGGTGGACTAGCCTGGCTCCTTGCAGCTGTTCTGAAGCGTGGTTTGGTGGCCTTGACCTTCCCTCCATCCACTCACCCACTCCGCCGAACTCTTCTTTCCTGGCCCCCGTCGAACTGGATTCGTTAAAGGCACTCCGCAGCAATATCAATTGATTGATGTAATGTGATGATAGCTACCTGCATCACATCCGGAGTAATCCTGCCGACCGGGATTGATCTCTTGGGGTTGTGTGATAGGATCCACTCGATCGCCACGGTCGCACCGGGCCACGCCCACAACAGCTCAAGCTCATCCGATGAAAGGGAACTGGAAGTAGTCATTTGAATGCTCTCACAAGGCTGCATCGCTTTCCTGTTGAATGCCTTGCTTCCGCCCCATGAATCGTGCAATGGAAAGCGCCATGCATGGGCGAGATTACTTTATCCACAGCCCCCCTGCTAGCCGGTGACGGTTGCTGTTAGTTTCAGCTCAGGCACAACGGCCGCCCCGGTCGCCTCACAGGGAAGTAAGCCGACGACTAGGGATGCAAGCAGCTGTGAAGAACGGGTGTAGCCCGCCGACGCAGACGCGAGGACGAGCAGCAAAGGCTTGACTCGCGGCACACAGATGTGGATTTACGAGTACACTCTGACATTGGACGCAATACGCTCGTCCTGCTGTCAGAGAAAGCAAGAATAGGGCGAATGACGGAGACGAGAGAGGAGAAGGTGGCAATGACGATGGCGAGTGAGTATCTTCCGATGGCCGGACCTTGCGTTCCGTGAGCATCCCTGCACCCTCCTGGTCATACTGACGCTTCTTTGGCTGGCTGGCTCTTGATGAATCACGGTGAACAAGTGGCGTAGTGGCAACGGGGAGCTTACGCTGCCTCAAGAGAGGCGGACGCAGGCAGCGTTTGGCCATCAAGTGTCATGATGACAACAAAAGGCAATGTCCGCTAGATACTGCTAGTCGAGCGCCGGCACCGGAGCACGCACAGTTGCACCATTCAAGACTAGGAGATGGTGGATTCACCCCAGTATGGTCACGGGTGGCCTTACCCATTGGCTTTCCACTATCATGTAGATGTCTCCCTCTGCTGTAGCCGAATACAGTCTTCTCAACATCTTAACCCTCATCACTGAGTTTCATCGGATTTGGAGACAATGAGAAAAGATCCGAAAACACCCCGATGCTGCGGAGATGAGGGACGAAGCATCTCATACTCGCAGCCAGCTCCACTTAGGATGGTTTGCGCCGACCTCCTGACTATGCCACGAGTCTTTAGCCGGTGGGATGATGTACGGGTTTTCTCTGCAGTGGGTCTAATGGTTTTGCTCTAACTCTCCAGCGTGCTTCAGGGGTCAGTTCTACTCGCTTTGTCTGCTTGCGCTGTGATTTTCATCACCTTTGTTTCTTCGTTAGTTGACTTTTGTTGGATGATTGAACTCAACTCCGGTTCAAACCCAACGGTTGCTCTACATTCATGTGGCTTGGTCTTCTGCAAGCACTGACTGGGATTATAAGTCAGCTCAATTTCTCGCAGCTCTACCCTGTACTCGAGCTTCTTTCTCCTGAGCGGAATTGACCGCTTGCGCGCTACCCGACCCCCAGGCAGACTTATATATCCATGACAAACCCAGAGAGTAGTCCTCACGTCTTGTAGGTTGCACTGCAGCACACCTTGGCCTCGGTATCTGACTAAAATTGGACAACGTCCCAGGAAGCGCCGTACAGCATGCCATATCCCGCCTTCTCTCTTCCCTCATGCAATTTGCTCAGCAGTCTACAGTATGCCCGACCTTATAGCTAAGTGGCGCATCTCTTCTAAACCTGCTTGGCACGATTAGGGACGGGGTTGGGTCTTAATCCTGTTGCTTAGTTCTCATCCTTTGTGGATTCTTTACTAGGTGAAATCAATTTTCGGTGAGCGTAGTTGCGGTCATATCTTTAGATTCGGCCATTCAAGGGGTGAAAGTCTCTGAGTACGGGAGCACGGTGCTCAGCTACGGTCAATTGACTACTGCCAGATCGTCAGGATGGAATTCATTATGCTGTACTATGTGCGTACTAGCTATTCCGTGGCCTGTAGGCGGCTTGCTTATCGATGTACTGTCAACAGCCACAAGTGGCCGCTACATGACCTCCATTGCGCAGAGCCGACGTAGAGAGACAGAAAGGAAAGAGAAAAGCAACAACAAATTGAGAGAAGATTGAGCCAAGCAGACGACAGAATGAGCCAACAGTGTCAGCGAACAGACTAGGTACGTGATCTGCCAATATGCGTTGACTAATATCGCATCAGAGAGTAAACAGAGAAACAAATGAAATCAGGCAGAGCTTGACGTGATGTAAGAGAAAGGTCAAGCCAGCATAAATAAAAAATCAGTCAGACTGATCACTGAGAATCATTCAGCCCATTATGGCTCGACACGAATCCAGCTCTCAGCCGCGCCAACTGCTGTCGGAACATGTACGTCATGAGAACACGCTGAATTTCGTAATATTCATATGCTTGCGCCCACTCAAGAGCAGTGAAACCCCAAGAGTCCTCATACTCCATCACCGCACCGAACTCCACCAACACCATCACTGCCAGCAAGTGGCCGCGACGAGCCGCGTACGTGAGGCAGGTACTCCCCCCCGGATTCCGCAAGTTGACCTGCGTCGGGTCGTGATTCAGCAGACGCCGAATAACCTCGTCGTGGCCTTTTGCTGCAGCCCAGAAGGCAGGGGTGCGTCCGGACGAGTCAAACCTCGTGGACTCGATGTCTGGGTGGTGAAGCAGCATGTCCACAATCTCCTTGCGACCATGCTCGGCAGCGTATGAGAGGGCAGAGCGATCGTAAACGTCCAGCATGTTGACCATGACGTCCGAACGCTGAATCAGCTTCCTAGCGATCTCGATATAGTTGTACTCGACGGCAAGAAACAGTGGCGATCCACCAAAATTATCCCGGGTGTTTGGGTCCACACGCGGATCTTGCAGGAGTGCATCCACAATATTCATCTGTTTGGAAATCAAAGCCATCTGGAGAGGTGCAAGTTGATGGATGTTCTTGATGTTCGGATTCAAGTCCTGGCGCTGCAGCAGAATTTCCACCATCGCCAACGATTTGTGCTCGACAGCATGCGACAAAGGAGTGTCTTGCACGATGTGAGGTGACGTATAAACACCATTGGGATTCACGTCTCTGCGCTGCAGAAGGAGATAGGCGACATTGAATGCCTTCTTTTTAGTCGCCCAGCAGAGCATAGAACAGCCTTCTTGGCAAATATTCCCGGCTTGGAACCCCTGGAATCTGTGTTTGAGCGTCTGGAGCAAAAGCTGCACAACGTCGACATGGTCGCGAGTGACCGCCCTCCAAAGAGCATCAATCATGTCGTCCCAAGTTATCTGGCTGCCCAGAACGTTGAGAAACAACTGGACAAGCTGCACGAAACCACCTCCTGCGGCGGCACCAAAAGGAGTCCAATTTTCTCCCCTGCCGCTCCGCCAGTTGATCTTAGGGTGGTGCAGCAGGATGTTCACGACACTGAACCTGCCCCAGTTGCAAGCCCAGAAAAGCGGGGACCCCTTGCTACACTTCAGATTCACATCTACAGCCGGGTATGTAAGAAGAAAGAGGACAATAGCGAGGTCGCCTCTCATGGCTGCAATAGCGAGCGGGCTGCTTTCATACCCAACAATGTTTGGATCGGCCCCATGGTCCAGGAGTAGTTTGGCAATATCCAGTCGCCCCATCTCAAATGCAGCGAAGAGTGGTGTCCCCAGAGCCTTGTCGTGGCAGTTGACGTCGCAGCCGCGACTGATCAGTGCCTGCACCACGCCAATCTGCCCAGTGCAGACTGCAGTAATAAGCTTCTGGGCGATAAGGCTGCAAGACACAGGGTCTGGCTTGTCGGGTCGTATGAATTGTTCGCATGTCTTTTTCCGCTGTTGGTAGGACATGACCGAGCTGCACATATTCTTGACAGTGAACACTGTGATCCGGTCCAGATCTCTGCCAGTCGGCGCCGAGCCCAAAACAAATGTCTTGATTTCTGACATAATAGGCAGGAGGATAGAGCAGGCTTCGGGCTTCAGGCTAGACACTTCAAACAAAATCTTGTTCACCAGAAGGGAGCGCAAACAGTCACGGTTGACCTTGGCGCTGGACCTCTTCAGATCCCCCCACTGAATCTTAATTAGGACGAAAAGCGAGATGAAGACATTGAAACGCTCTGTGAGGTAGAAGCTGTTACTATCTGTGGTTAACACGCTGGCTGGGACGACTTACTGCACACGCGGCGCAGGTCCAAGACTTTGAAGTCCTCCTCGCGACTATTCCAATCCTGAGGCACCGTGTGTTCCAGGATAGGCTCCAAGATCTCAGAGGGAAATTTTGACAGATCCATTTCAGCGCTGGGATATGAAATTGATGTTTCGGGTGGAATGTGATGTTGGTTGTAAGAGAAAATCCCGAGTGAGGGTAGGTTTGACTATAGGAGTTGAGAAAGGAAAAGGCAGAAGTGAGAAAACACCAAGGAGAGAGTTCAAGAGATGGGAGAATTCAGATGCAGTTGGGGCGAAGGAGTGGTTGGGCGTGTTATGCGCTGCCGCACTCCAATGTGTTTTTCTTTCACTTTAGCAAGCAGAAGGGGAGGACAGTATTCACTAGCCAAACCAAACATGGGCCGGAAAGTGGCAGAATCCCCAGTAAAGCCGTGCGCATGGCTGGTCAGGCAAAGTCACATCCTCTCAGTTGTCGTGGGTTGGACTGTCGGCATGCCAACATAGGTTGTGTGCGCGCATACACATATACTTCCTTCCACCCAATCCAGGGTCTAACAGCAGACTTGGCAATTTCCCTAGTGTTGCGGGGTCGGCCAAACTAACTCAATTTCTCCTCAGTCCAGACAATCTCTCATGGCCGACCTGCATATCTGCATATCTGCATTTATACCCTTGAACCCTCATCCCTTTCTGGTGGACCCTCTCTCGATCTCTTCGGGTGGAGCAGGGCTGATTGGTTTGGCTCTGCAGGTTGCCCCTGTTCTCCAATCCTATGTCGCCGGCGTCAGATCTGCCCGCGATGATGTTCAAGCTTATCTCGACGAGGTCAGGGCCCCCTCTCCCATGTGTTAGGCCGGGTGTACACGTTTCTCGATTCGTCCGGCATGACAAGCGACCGCTTCTAGACAACAGAAGCTGTGCTGCTGCAGACCATAAAGTTCTGCGACAAGTTTCTGCTCGAATTGATACGATTGCTGAGGAATCCAGTGGGATTGACAAAGAGGTTCTTGTGGCACTTGGAACAAGCCAAGGTCGAAAGCATCATCACGCAGATCAGACGATACAACCAGCTTTTTCACTTCTCTTTAAGCGTCGAAGGATGGTAGGCCCGACTCCTACCGAAAATTTGAGATGCACTGCTAATTTTCCGCTCTTCGCAATAGGGCCGTTCAATCGCAAACACCTGAACAACTGACCGCTATCCTGCAGTAACAAATGCAAATGTCGGAGAAAATGCACGAGATCATCGAAGCGGCTTCACTGTCGGCAACGTGAGCCAGAATATACCAGGAAAAGACAGAAGAATTGGTTTCAGTGCTGGAGAACGTGGCATTATTCGCGAATCCAGCCAGACAACTGTCGGAGTTCCAGAAGAGCATCGAGAACATTGGTCGTGGCCTGCAAGGTGAGCATCACCCCTGCAAGGTTGTGAGAATGCTGATATTTGACCCAAGAGTCATTGTGTGTCCGGGAAACCCCAGGGCTCTCGGGAAAGTATGCTGATCGGTCTCAATGATTTCAAAGCTGTCCTGCTTCCCTGTGGCAGGAGCGACAGATGTGGCTATGGCGAGCGACTTCATTTCATTCCATTTGCCCGCGCAAGATAAGCGGGAACTCAAAATCCTCGAATGGCTTACGCATAACCAAGGCCCGAGTCGCCACCCTGAAATACGAAGATATCGAACCCCAGGAACCGGTGCATGGGTATTTTCCCAGCCACAATTCAAAAAGAATGGATCGATATTGATTCCACAGCAAATTTTCTGTGGTGTATTGACGGACCCGGCTTTAGAAAGTCAACATTGATGTAAGTATAGCACTTGGGCTGGGATGTACTGGTCCACTAATGTTGCACAGGTCATTCGTGATTGACGAGGTCCGAAGCTCTCACACCGGCGCGGATGCAGCAGCAGTGTACTACTACTGCGACTATCGGATGCGTACCTCACAGCCTTTGGTTTCAATACTCGGGTCCATGATAAAGACATTTGCTGAGCGGTTGAATAGCCTCCTACCCTCCCTTAGTCAGTTATATGATACCTGTCACCGGGAGAGCCGGCCACCTTAGAAATCGGAGCTGGACGCCATCCTGAATGAGGTCTGCTGTCTACTCAAGTCTCCGCCCGTTCTGATCGATGCACTAGACGAGTTCAGGCCTGCAAACTCGACACAGACCACACTGTTTATCCATCTCCTAGACAAGCTTTCGAAGAGAGGCACACGTATCTTTATGACAAGTCGGTGTGGACCCGAGCCTCACTCGGCCGTGGGGAATGTAGTGCTACAGTCCGCGGCCGACAGTCCAGATATTCGATCCCGCGTCACGTACGTCCTTCGGTCCGATGACTCGATGCTCGAAATCCTCGATCAACAGTTGGAGAAGGAGATATGCGACACAATTGTTGCTCAAGCAGGTGGAATGTAGGAGCCCACTGTAAGCTCGTTTGACGCTTGACAGCTGCTGACCTATACAGATTCCTGCTAGCAGCTCTTCATCTGCAGAATATCCGCGACCAGGTCAGCCGAGCAGGCATTTGCAGGTGTCTCAACGGACTGAGCAGCGATCTGGGTAGCGCCTATGACAAGTCCTTCCAGGTGTTGAGCCACCAATCCCAGTCACGGAAGCGACTCGCGCTCAATGCCTTGCGATGGGTGGCTTGTGCGTACCGTCCACTCACTGCGCTGGGATTGCGCCACGCCCTGTACTGCTGGCGGGAGGGCGTTCAACAACTTGGCAAGACGGTCGTCATGTCAAGCGAGAGACAGTGAAATATTTGAGTCTCCCAATGAGGATGTCTTTCACGAACTTATAGTTATAAGAGCTGAAGCCGTAGGAGGATTCCCTTGAGACCCAGAAGAGGAGAGTTAACATGAGCGGCCATAGTTGTGTGAAGTATAACACTAGATCTACCCGGAAGGTGCTGCCTTCCTAATTTGTGAAGCGAGGCGGTGAGGGGACGCACGCGGCAGAATCAAAGATCACGTGCATGTGCATATCAACACTACAGGCAGAAGGAGATCGGAAATCAAGTTGTATAGTCCTTATGGGTACTCTGTACAATATTTGAAGTAGGGAGACTAGCTACCAGTATATAATGGCAGGATTACAATACAGTAGACTTCTAAGCATTCATCACTATAGTGTGATCCTCTACCCCTTAGATACACGTGGAACGAAGTCTGAATAATATACAAGACTTAGTATAACTATGTAAAGCAGACATCGTCGTCCAGGAACCAATCAAGTCTGTAGCAGACGATCAACATTTGGGCTTACCTTCTTACCACTGCATTTGACTGGTGGTCATGACTTCTCTATTCCCGCTCATGCATCTCTAATGTTCGGATGAGGCTAGAATGGGCGGCGAAGTCGTCAGCTCCGGAAGAACAACCATTCCAGTGATGAGACGAAGACAGCACCTACACCCAAGACGTTCCGGAAACATATTCTAAAACTCTAAATTGTGGAGCTCGTAGTCTGAACCCATGGGCGGGGCATAATTTTGCCAAGCCGGTGGTCTCGTGTGGGAGATGTCTTGTGTGGCAGATGTCTCGGGAAACAGATGTCTCAGCCCTCTCTAGAGAGAAGCCTTCGTCTCTTGATGGATGGCTGGGCAACTCCAAAAACTCGTAGAAATATAGCAAACTGTCCCTGTCCGCAACTATAGCATCACTGCATAGGTCATCCTCTTCCCTCGGCGGCCTTACCTATTCTCAGACAAATGCCAAATCTAGGTATTGGGGCTGTTACCAGAGTACGATATCTTTCCCGGCATGCCTGTGAAGGTGGATGTAAACACCGCAGGGCCACCGTCGAACTGTTCTACCACACGGGCGAGAGAATGCGCTATGTCAAGACACCTGCAGTTGAGGCTCACCAATGTCTTTCTCCTTTCCCTCGGCTTTGCTCGCAATCATATCATTGATGATCGATACGATGAGGTCAAAGACCAGGACAGAGATAGGTGGGACCTTCAACAACTCCTGTCTCCAGATCATTCCCAGACATCGGATCTCAGTGCACTCGTCATCGCGCTTGTTCTTGGCTCCCGCCTTTGTGCAGTAACGACGCAATTCAGGCTTTGCGAGAGGCTTGAGGATAGCGAGCTTGGCTGGTTGGACTCTCCAGGCCGGCGGGTGAGATACAGCGGCGCCCAGATAGATGACTCCTGTGGTGAGGGAATCTCTTGGATGGAGCTCGGATAGGCGATGTCTATCGTCTCGCCCTTCGATTGGGTCAGAAAAGCCATCGCCGGTTTCTCAATGACATCGTTTTTCGCGGCGAGGTGGGCTTTACGCTGCACTTCGATGATTCTGTCTTTTTCGCTTCGTGTGTCCTGAGGAATGGGTCGCACTTCGTGGTTGTCTTCAGCTTTAGTCTCAAAGGATTAACGGGTCTGACTTACGCTTCACTGACTTGCTCTACTGTCGCTCCATTTCCGCTTCCATATCAACCTTGGGTTCAGAGGCTGCCTCGTCCTTTGATATACCGGCTTCGCTGTCGGTGTTGTGGTCTGCTTTGTGCTCAGCTGGAATCGCGGCAGGCTTGACTTCAGGCTTCGCTCTGTGACTGATGCTCTGGTGAGTCTCGTGGTTGATTTCAGCTTTTGCTTGAGATTTCGGATTGAGGTTGGCTTCCTCATTATCAGCCATGGTTGAGTAGTTTGTTGGTGGTGTTTATAATGGAGGGAAGCTTGTGGATACTGAATTGAATGAGAGGATAGCGAAGGAGAAAGAGAGCGCCAGCTGACTGTTGAGTGAATGAGGAAGAGAAGGTCTGCTGCTATGCAAACGAGCAAACAATCTTCATCACATGACTCCCTCCCCCATCCTTGATAAAACTTCCCCAACGGACATTTCTTCCTTTTCCTTCTTCCCATGGAACTTGAATCGTGCAATTTTCTATCTCATTCACGCTGCAACTGTGCCTCCTTTGGGCCAGACTTAAAATACCGACACCGACTAGATCAATGCCTGAGTCCAACCAGATTTGACTACATCATTCACCTCCTTCTCGCCTGCAATAATACTAGACGTCTGCTTCCCATCAGATGCGACACGCATGGCCTTCTCAGACAGCGTCACATGCGAACAGTCATACATCGAGTCAAGCCAGGACTGTGACGAGGTGATTTCAAACGCCCACCAGCCCTGGAGGGAATATACAATCGCGTCCACGAGCCGGAAAATAGCTTGGTCTGACCTGAACCGGCTCTTGGCCACGATCGCAGCTTGCACTACAAGATCCGTCAGTCAGTCATCCTTCGAGCCGGGCAACGCGTCACTTACCAACTGAATCATCCAGGTGATGGATATAGTCCCAACACCGATCAACGGCCTCCTGCAGGGTCTCACCAGTCCCTCGCATAAGCCAAGCCACACAGTTTATGCTGTCCATGTCGATGCGGCCATCGTTCAACATCAGCTCCTTGGGCAGGGAATAGAGGTCGTTGACAACGCCACTTTGAAGACAAGCCTCATCCATGAGAAATTGCATAGCGGGATCATCCCAAGCACTGCCGGGGATATGCAGATCGAGGGCAAACTCCATCCAGTGGAACAGTATGTACATGCCCGTGCCGTCGATCCGATCGCGCTTCCAGTCCTCAAGGTCGTCCGAGCGGGCCTTGCTCGAGCCACCCTCTTTCGTCGAGCGCATCGCCGCGATAGCCCTGACACTTAGCCCACCGAATCATTCTCGAATGAAGGAAAATGGGAATTACCTTTCGAGGTAGTCGGCTGCACGGAGGAAATGGTCTTTCCTCGGACTGAGACGGAACATCTCAGTGAGGACTTCCCGGACATAACGCAAATATTCGGGGTAGCTTTTGTCGCCCAGGGCCGGATACCCCGCCGTTGCAAGGAGTCTCATATCATCTGGTAGGCTCTTCAGTCCCCGCCCCAGATGAAGCATCTCGCGCTGACTGAAGCAGGGATACTCGAACAGGTTCTCGAAGAGCAGCAGGCAGGTGAGCCATTTACAGAGGATGACTAGTCGGTCACGGCTGGTGGAATGCGGGACCATGAAGGCCACAAGCGCGGGTATACGCATCGAGCGGATCGATGCTGCCTTGCTCTCGTCGACCGTTGGAAGGATGGCCAGCATCTCGTCCATGATTTGATCGCTCATTGCCTGGGTGAACAGCGGATGAAGACCCCGGATCTTCGTCGTGGGCGGCCAATAAGCTGGCCAGCGAATACCATCGTTTTTTGCAGCCATTTCGTCGCTAGACGAGGGTTGCAATGATGATGAGCTGAGTTGACCACAGATACAGGCTGGCTTTATTGAGCATGGCGACTATCTGAGAATTTGGGTTTGGTGGAAGTTCACCCATCTTAAAAGATTCATTGACCCGGCAACGTAGCAGGACTATCAAGGTATGCCATCTGGTTTATATCTCTCATTCTTGGCTCGATGTGGAGTTGTGTTAACGTGTTTGCGCGTCCTCCAAGGCATCGCGCCGAGCACTGGCCAACATTCCAAGATTTGGGAAAGCCTATCTCAATAGAGTTTGTTCCCTAGTCCCTTGCCGCCCGCACTCCCAGAAACAGGCTCCGAAGAGCCCCTTGATCCGTTTACTGACAGCACAAATGCCTCGGTGACATCTTCATGCAGCTGTTAAAATCGATGACGTGGACCCCTTGACTCTTGTTTTCATTCCTATTCCTTGAATCGACACGTGTAATCACCTTCACACAGCTACCGATCTGTCACAGCCACTCGTTTCCTATCATTCAGACCATATCCCCAGATCTTCGATGATCGCCGACTACGGGTTTCCATTTCTTTCCCACAATGGCTAGCTTGACCTCCGCCGCAGCTTGGCAGGCATTGACGTGTTGACGGGCTGAAGACTCCGAGGAGAGTATCCACCGTGCTGCCGACAGAGGCTGTCTGTCTTTGACTGGCTACGATACAGTTTGTCTGCTCGCGGACCCTGATCTTCGTCTTATGCTTTGCAGCGTTTGATACTAATGTTTAGAGCTTGTTGCAGCTCGCCAGGCAGTCTCCTACGTGTTTTATACCGGGTGCTTCTGTGAAGCGCTATGGATTGGATTAGGAAAAGCCTTCGTGAACATCGCCACAAGCCAGAGCAAACATGTCAGAAGATACTTGTTTCCCTGACATCTGTACCCGCAGCTCTTTCCTAGCCTATAGAAATGCATAGAACAGCAGCGAGTGACTTTCAACCTCTCGCTGTCACTCAGAACAATCAAGGAGATTCTAACCACCCAGATCACTCTTTGCTGGCATGACTGGCCGAGGGGCCGAGGCTCATACTGTGGCGGGATGGAGGCAGCGCACTCCACATTATAGCCTCTTTTGCCCCGTTGGCCTCATTCGTTGCCGCCCTGATTCGCAGCTTATATGAGATTATTCATTGCTCGAAGCCCCTTCAGACCCAACGTTTCATCGTTCCTCTTCTCGTCCTGGTCAAACCTAGTGCTTCGCAGCACCCAATAGAATAACACAACACCACCCCTCATACCTCACTCCCGCACACTAACAACGATCTTCCCCTTGGCCCTCTTGCTCTCCATCCTCTCATACGCCTATCACAATTAGCCTCATCCATCACCCATTCCTCCGGGCCCCAAAGAAAAGACGAGAAAGCTCAACAAGAAACATACCTTCCTGACCTCGCCCATCCTCCACACCGAATCCACCACCACCCTGACGACCCCCTTCTCGACCAACCGCATGATCCGCTGCATACTCTCGACCGTGGGCTTCCCACCATAGAACTGGTACGCGCGCGGCACACCCCCAAGCACAACAGGCCAATACCGCGTGGCGAACTGCGTCCACGCCCAGGCGATCTGCCCCCAGAACCCAGGAGTAGCCTTCATCTGCCCGAGATTAATGAACGGCTTGCCCTCAGCCAGATACGGCACGCAGTGGGCATAGATCTCGGGATCTCCAACGCAGTCGACGATCGCGTCGAACGGGCGGGCCGCGTGGTGGGCGCGCAGGTACGCGTGCAGGGGGTCGTGGGCGGTATAGTCGACGACCTCGTCGGCACCAAGAGAGCGCAGCAGCGGCGCGTTGGCGGCGGAGCACGAGGCGACGATCGTGCCGGTGGGCCCGAGGACGTGGCGCGCGACCTGCAGCGTCAGCATGCCGACGCTAGTGCTACCGCCGTTCACGAACAGCTTGTCGCCGGCAATCAGACGCGTGGCGTCCACGGTCTGTATGGCGGTGCAGCCGCAGGCTGTCAGACCGGAGCCTTCGAGGAGGGAGACGGGCGGTTCTGGGGCTGTTTCGGGGTCTGAGGATTTTAGCTCGGGGCTGATGAGCGGGATGATTTGTGAGGCGGGGACGACCAGCCGCTCTGCCAGCGCGCCCTTGCCTGAGCCGAAGACTTGCTGCTCGGAGACGCAGCCGAGGATTTGTGTGTCCGGGCTCAGCTCAGGGCGGGCGGCGGGCACCTGCGAGCCGGTGGCCAGGATGCGTCCGGCGAACTCGAATTCCGGGATCGCGGAGCGCGAGCGGAAGGGCAAGCCGAGCGAAAAAGGCTGCGGGGGGAGGGCGCGCATCATCGCCGTGCAAATGGCGTTCAGCGAGACGTAGTGCACTTCCACCAGGACATCGTGCGGGCCGAGGTCGGATGCGGTCGGAGCGGAGACGGTGGTTTGCGTGAGGGTCTGCGAGGGCAGGCCGGATTGGGTGTATACCCAGGCGCGCATGGTGGGAGACATTTGTGAATGTGGAATGGAGGTGTGAAGAAGTTAAGACAGTCAGCTCGGGGTTTTACTGCGCCGATTCCCGTTTCGGCGCTAAGGCACAAGTCCGCAAGCACCGCTAAAACACCTGCTCTAGGCAACAGGCTCTTACGTGCACGAGTCGTGCAATTTCTAATTTCTGCTCGCCAGAATGTCCTGGGCCACCCAGCATTTGTTATATTCTCGGCAAGTCGCCGAAAGTCACCGAAGGGTTGAACTCGCCGAACATGGGTGATCGGCCTTTCCTTTTCCTGGTGGGGAATCGCTTGTGCGCAGGGTATAGCTTAATCCCCCGCATCACTTACCATGCATTTTGATTTGGTTTAGAGCTTGCTGCTATTCTGGCCATCAGAAATCCTTGTCTTATCTGATCCTATCGTGTGCTACGCATGCACTTACACGGCAGCCTGGAATAACATCTCCGAAATATCCGGTCTGCCTGCAGCAAAGAATAATTCGATCAACATCATCAGCTATAATAAGTAAGGAAGCTTTCTCCTGTTTGGAGATTATAACTATTTTTTTTATTTGCAGGCTACCGATTTCAATACTCAATCTCCGCAATATACAGGCTACAAGAACGTAAAGATGCAGGATACAGAAGCGCCTGATTCAACTGAAGTTGTTGAAATCCCGGGCCCAGAAGTGCTGCAGTCTGCGTTTTCAATCAAGAATTCGAGGGATTCGGGGTCAGAAGCAGAAAATGGACCGATATCTGCAGGCCGGACAAAGCTCCCAAATCGAATTGATGGAATTAACTACTAATGGTGTATCGAACTCCATGACATGCGACAGATTACATTCGGGCTTAATGTAGCTAGGGAAGCACATATCCCCCATCAATCAACAGATCACTCCCCGTCATATACGTGGACGCATCGCTGGCTAGATAAAGATACAGCCCCTTGATCTCCTTGACCTGCCCCTGCCGGCCCAACACAGCCATGCGGTACGCCTCCTGCAGCGTGTCGGCGCCGGCGCCCATCTTGGTATCGAAGAAGCCTGGCGACACGATGTTGACGCGCGCGAAGTCCCGCCACTCGCGGGCCAGCGACTTGCCGAAGTGGGTGACGAAGGCTTTGGTGGCGTTGTAGACGGGCTGGTCGACGGGCACGTTGACGATGTGGGCGCTCATGCTGGAGGTGATGATCAGGTTGCCGAAGCCTTGGTGCTTGAAGATATCGCCGACGGACTTGGCGCAGTAGACGACGCCGTCCACTGTGAGGGTTAGCGCGGCCGCTGCATCATTTTTGCGAGCACTTACCGTTCACCGACATCTGCTTCCTATACTCATCTAGCGTCTGCTCGAGAATCGGCTTGGAGATCGCCATTCCTGGGACCGTTAGCCATCTCCCTATTCAACTGGAGATGAAACATACCCGCATTCGCAACAAAGACATCAATCTTCCCAAAATCACGAATCACATCCCCAAGCGCCGCCTGGATCTTCTCGGGATCAGACACTGCACCGCGTCCGCGTCAGCCTCAGTCACCACAATCAAGAACACGCAAACAAACCATCAACCTTATACGCCAGCGCCTTAACCCCATGCAACTTAGCCAAACCCTCCGCCTTCTCAACAGCGACATCATTCCTGCCTCAGACAGTGAGAACCACGCGCATACCCACAGAGATAAAACCAACTCACGAGTTATACCATAAGGCGACATGCCCCCTCGCCTCAGCCATAGCCTCAGCAACCGCATAGCCAATCCCATCCGCCGCGCCCGTCACGACCACCACTTTCCCGTCCATCTGGAATTGCTGCAGCACGTTGCTGGGCGTTTCCGGGAACGGCCGCGGAAACCCCTCGCGGGGCTGGTTGCTATCTGCGACGGTCATGGACATTTTGTGTGTGCGTGTGCGTGTGCGGTCTGGGGTGAGTTCGTGGGTTGGGACCGGGATGCGTTCGGGTTATTTATTGATTGTTCGGGGCGGTGGGCGGACTTGGTCCGATGGATGCATTGATGGGGAGTCGTCGGGTAATTGTGAGGTGGTGACGGGTAAATGTTTCGTGGTGGTCGGGCCGGGGGCTTGGCTGAGTTATAGTACTGTACAATGCGGGGAAGCTGTGCATACTGCATAGTAGCTTGGTTGTGGTGTGGGGTAGTTGGGTTTGCTTGAGGCCCGGAAGATTTTGAGGTGCATGGCTGGGCCGGGGTCCGATGCTTGTCTTTCCAATGTTGGCCCAGAGAGCTACAGTCTTGCCATCACTGGAGTTTACAGTGAGGTTGTTCGGATTTGCTTCGAACTTGCGTACTTTTTCTGGACCAGCCTTACGCTCGCGCTTGTTAAACCTGCATAATTGCTTGCATGAGCTTTAAAAAGGCTCAAGAGAGCAGGGAGCAAGGTATGTACTCTGATCGAGCAGTACTCCTTTTATTGCCCCCCGTTCAGTGTGTAGTGAGTTTTTTCCACGAGAATAAACCATACCGACTTCGCTGGCCACTTCTTATAATCCAGATATAGATGAGACACCAGAGATTCACGTTTCTCCTTCGCATCCTCAATCATCTGAATCCAGGGCCGTGATGGGCCTGATAGCGAGTCCCTTTACTAATCTACATTGTGGGTGGTTTGTTGCATATTTGCCTTACTCTTCCGCTACTCTCCTTCTCATGTCTTCTATTCCGACTGCCCGCAAGTTCTTCCTTCTTGTCTCGAACTTTGCGTATGCCTGTCACCCAGAGCGGCAATCTTCCACTATATGTGCGCCGCGTTCGCCGTGTACGATTCCGTGATGGGGTACGGCGTACTCCCGCCTGGATTGCCCCAAGTATTCAATTATTCTCATGCATTCTAGAGAATGACCCCTTCAGACCACATGCTACTGCACTCTTGGTGCTGGCCGGAGCCTGGTCAACGCATGATCAAAGGGTGAGGTGACACGCGATGCTTCAGTTGCACTGAAGTTTTCCAGGTACGGAAACTATGAAAGTCGGCGAGGAAATATATACACGAGACAAAATCCCAAGTCAAGCCAGGTCAGGAGCACTTTCATCCTCCTCTAGGAAGAATGATCACGCAGAAGCAGAACAGAATAGATAGATACGCAGCTGCGGTCTACTTCTATAAATGACGAGCCATAGCAGAGCCGTGAATGACGAAAACCAGGGATCAAGTCAAGTGTCTGCCATGTAATGCAACAGGTATTGACCAGGTTTGCTGATCATATTCCAGCTTGGCACAAATTCAAGCACATACGACCACAGGGTGTGGAAAACAGGGCTTCCCGTCCGCTCAGCCGTACTTAAGCCACACGCCGGGAGGTTAGTAGTTGGGTGGGTGACCACCAGCGAATCCCTTCTGTTGTATGTTTTTTTGCTGGATCAATCCATATTTGAATTGAGACGGGGTCGACAGAGCATGCCAGGTGCATCTGCTTCCGATTGCGTTGCGGTAGACGAGTATCTAGTGCCCCTTGGCATCCAAGCCAGTCACATGAAAAAGACCCATACTACAGAAAGCCAAGCACCTCGGCGACCCGCGGAAACAAGCCCAACGCATTTCTCGCATGAATCTGTGTCATTTCCGAGCCATTAAAACCGCCATTCTTCTGGATCGTCGGCAGCGTGGCCGCGATCTGATTCCCGGGGACGTACGGATCTGTCCGCCGTCCAGTTAGCCACACACATCACACACAAAGCAGCAAAAAAAAAAAAAAACACAAACACATACAATCCGTGCCGGTCAGGACCCGATCCACGCCGATGAAGCTCTTCATCGCCGCCAGCTGCACGGCCGACGTGGCGGACGCGGTCTCGAAATAATACCCGGCCAGCTGAGCCAACGAGTCCGCCAGGCTCAGCCCGCCCATAAACTCCATGGAGGCGAGGCCCGCAATCCGCGGCGCGAGATACGGCATCGCGCCGCCGCCATGCGCGAAGATGAGTTTCACATCCGGATACCGCGCGCGCTGGCCCGTCAGGAGCAGATTCTCCATCGCGCGCACCGTGTCGAACGGGTACTCGGTCAGCGGCATGGGATAGCCGCGCGCGACGGCGGTGCAGGCCGGAGCCGCTGGATGCACAAATGCGGTGGCGCGGCGGGCGTGCAACGCCGCGAAGACCGGGTCTAGCACCGCGTCACCCAGGTAGATGCTGCCGTTGAAGTTGGTGTACAGGCCTACGCCGGGAAAGTCGAGAGTGTCGAGGCAGAACTGACCATGGGCTGTTAGCTAGCGCTATTGGTGACTTGGGATGCTGAGGCAGGGAGATATACTTCGAGTTCGGCAAGGGACTCGTTCACGTGCGGCAGTGGCAGCAGGCAGAGTGCGCCCAGTTTGGTCGGGTGGGTTTGGGTCCAATTGTGCATCTGCAGATTGATCGTCCGGGCTAGTCGGTGCGCGGCGTGCGAGTCGTGCGCGAGGAAGGCTACGCCTGGAGCGGTGACGCTCACGGTCGAGAAGTTGATGCCGCGTGCTTGCATGGTCGAGAGATGCGATTCCAGCGTCCAGTCTGGCACGGGGAAATCGTCCACGTACAGCGTGCCATTTTGTAGTGGGTATCCGGCGGAGATCAGAGCTTCCTTCCAGATCGGAGGGATTACGTGGGAATGCACGTCGACGATGTAGTCGGCGTTCACGGTGGCATGGGTGTGTCCATGGGCGAGACTCGTTGATGCCAGGCCCAGCACAACTGATTGTAGGATTGATGGCATTTTGACAGCGCGCGGGAGACGAACGGAGACACTGAGTTTCATGGCTGGGATGCCGGGCATTATCTAATATACAGGGAAACCGAGGGGCTGAATATATTGAACGCGACTTGAGTAAGCTAGCCTTTCATTAGTCTCGATAAAAACGATATCGGGGACAGACGGGGTTCCGCTGGCGAGCCCTATTTACGCTAAGATGACCGGGGTGCGCAACACTAACAGCTTCCGTCAATACTAGCTGTTAGACTAAGATTAACTACACACGGGGGCTTGCCAAAGAGGGCAGTATTTCCCAATGAAGTGGACAAGACGCAGCCCACAGTCCCACAGCGCCATTGCGTCAACTTCCGAAATCTTTGTTCCCCGAGAAATTGGTTACTCCAATACCCACTATCGTACGATGGATTGATAACAGCCCTTGCCAAGGCTATTTACTAGTTCGGAAATAATGCGCTCGCGTTCATTTGTGGCAGAAAGTTGACGAGTCTGAGTCCAGGGTATAGATGAAAGCCTGTCAGCACTAACGCACGATCTGCCAGATACTGCCCCTGAGTTTGCCGCTTACCAATAGGCAATCCTTATATTTCTTGGTGTGCGATCACATCATATTATTATAAAATATTAGTGATCCCTACTATGCTCCCTCGAGGTGGATATAGGATCTCTCCACTCTGAGATCTCCTGAAGCTGTGCCCATTATGGCCAGCTCTATTCCGCCGAGACCCGGCGAGGTACGTGCGCTTTCAGATCAGTGTGCTTCCAAGTTCATCCTTCTGATGAAATTCAGGCCGACAATCGAGGACCATCACTAGTCATTATCAATACTTCGTTCACAGCGATCGCCGCGATATTTGTTGCTCTGCGGATCATATCGCGAGGACTCATCTTGAAGAAACCAGGCTTGGACGATGGGATGATTGTTGCTGCCACGATCCTGGCTATTCTGAATGTGGTTGTTGCAGGATTGGGTATGCCGCTTAGCAACGGGGGTGGTCTGTATGATTGCTGACTCCAGCAGGGGTTCAATATGGCACAGGAAAGCACATGTGGGACTTGGAAGCGAAGGATGCCAATCCTGCGGCCAAGGTATGCACCATGTACGATCCACGATGCAGCCTGCTGGCTTGGCCGTCACGGCACCACAGCATCACTAACGTAGCAGCCAGCTTCGTTTCATCACCCATATCATCTATGTTCTGGACAGCGGCCTGATCAAGATCTCCATCTCCCTGCTGTACCTTCGTCTCTTCCCGAACATCCGCCGGACCACTCTCAGTACCATCGCCTTCATCACATCCATGACCACTGCGATATTCCTGGCCACCATCTTCCAGTGCTCCCCGGTCGATGCGGTCTACGACCCCCAGAAATACCGACACTACTCGTGCTTCGATTCGGTCCCGTTCTGGTCCTCAACAGCTGCCCTGTACCTGGCCACGGACATTTGGGTTTTACTGCTCCCAATGAAAACCATTCTAGGTTTGTGTGTCTTTGCCTACCTTCACTCTTGCCACAGCCGTCTAACTTCACCGCTCCAGGTCTCCAGGCGAGTCGCAGAAAGCGTCTCGTTCTGACGGGCCTCCTCTCCCTCGGCGCATTGTGAGTCCAGCCCTGCCTCCCGTCTACTACCGTTCCTCACACCCAGCCAGCGCCTGCATTGCCAGCATCGTCCGCATGGTCTACATTGTCAAGCTGTACCAGGGCTCCGACCAGAGCTGGCACAGCGTGGACGTCTCGATTTGGTCCGGGGTGGAGCTGGCGCTGGGGATCGTCGCGGCGAGTATCCCAAGCCTGCGACCGATCTTGAACCAGATCTCGCCCAGGGTATTTGCCTCGTCGGCTCGGAGGAGCGAAGTCCAGGGGCTGTCTGGAGGGAGCGCTGGGGGCCGTGGCCGGGTCAAGCCTGCTGCGTCGGTCCGTGGCCAACATGAGGATCTTTCGCTTGTGCGGTTGACGCGGAAGGAGGTCGCGGGCGATGAGGATTCTGCGGTGAGTGTTGAGGATGCTCGCCATCTAACTTGAAGGCTTTCTCGCGGATACAGATGCAGATTTCAATGCCCGTGGATTCGGCATTGCACTGCACCGATGGCAGTAGAACAAAAACAGTGACAACAACATCTCGTCCTTCCCGCACTAAGCTTGTATCCATCCAAGAAAACTGGGAGAGTTTCTGTTTTCTGGATACTAGGGCAGACACGTCCAAAAACTGGCTGCAAGCAAAAACATACAACAGAAGGGATTCGCTGGTGGTCACCCACCCAACTACTAACCTCCCGGCGTGTGGCTTAAGTACGGCTGAGCGGACGGGAAGCCCTGTTCTCCACACCCTGTGGTCGTATGTATCAGTACTCAAGAGACAAGGATTTAAGACAGGTGCATACGATAGAGACTGCCTAATGTACCTAACCGATTTCAGCGTGAGTGACTGAGGAAGACTGGCCCTGCACCCTTTTGCGATGGCCCGAGTTTATTAAAGATTCACTCCTCTATTCTCTCTATCACCTGAATATCATCAATACCGGGACCTAGACGACTGCATTCTCGACGACATGGTGAAATAGAGGGTTGGATTCGTGGCTCGCAGGGCTGGCCATCAGGTATCTCCCGAGCGTGACACTCAAGCAGAGGTCGAGGACTCCGTCATGCCCTTCTTCCCTATAGCACAAGTGTTAGCTCAATGAAGTAAAATACTTGGTCGTGAGTGCAACAAACCCAGTACGCAGTACTCAAATTGTTCAGCAGCAGCAAGGCCCGCTTCACATATCTCATGCTCCCGACGACACCGGGATTCGATGACGGCGTTACCATATTCTTCGAAGAATTTCCTATACATATCTTCCCTCTCCTCCCAGTTGGTTTCGTGTACTAAGGCAGATAACGACTCCCTCAATCTTTCTATTTCACTCATTGTGCCCCTGTCTTGCTCAGTCTCTTCGACGCATTGAAATAGAGCCTTGCAGCTGAACTGTAGCAGTTCGGGCTCGATTTTGATCCCGTTTGCAAGCAACGCTTCCCAAGCTATCTTTATGTCTGGCGTAGCCTCCTCAGTTATGTTACATAATATATTGTAGTAACACTGCTTCTCTATCTCAGAGTCGAGCTTAGGCATCTCCCCGATCGCAGCACTATCGGACTGGGCGACAATCAACGGAAGCGAGGAGCCAAGCACCGTAAAGAGAAGAAATAATTTGACCATCTTGACCAGAAGCCAATAGGAAGACCGTCAATTCAAGGGGAATAGATGAAGGATTCCGAGTAATATCAAGAGCCCATCTCCCAGTCTGAAGGGAGTCAGCTATTTATCAACCCCAGGGCGGTGTGTGTCTGCCCTTTCGGACAGGTAATTTGCATGATTGAACCTTAAGAATGCAGATCTCTTCCGCGAGTGGTGTGTCTATGACGCTGTGTTGTGATATCATCGATCTGCCGCAAGGCATGGACAGTTTATAATACACTATTGATTCCTCCGGAGTAAATATTGCCGAGATCGGCGGCAGTCAGGGCTTCCTGTCTAGTGGAGGCCTAATTACTCTACGGCTGTAGAGAATCAGAGCTTCCTCCGCTCTAAATATACACTGACTAACTGACAAAAGGACCGAGGAATGCGCCTAATGTCCGTACCCGTTCTCAGGTCCAATACGGCGGGACCAAGCAGAAGATCTGGCAGCCCTGGTTGTTAGAAGCTGCCACCAACCTCAGCCTCGTGCGTCCCCCCCTGAATCCACACTGTCAGAATAGGTAGTTCAAGTAAGGCGCGAGCTCGGAGCAAATTCCGTTCCTGTCATCGTTCCTCGTGGCTCTGGCTTGTTTATGAATGATCTGCATATCTCAGGAATGAATGCTAGATGCACCCAACCTCAATCTAACTAAGCAAAGTGGATACTTGTTTCTCTGTTATGCTGCTTTGTCTCCTCAATGACTGGACCATCTATCCCTTTTAGGGGGATTCGCCTCGGGAGTATCATGGCGATCCTTTCCGCGAGTCTAGTGTTTGACACCTGCAATGACATTTCATACTAAACACAAAGACTGCTTGAGCTCACGCGGCACGAGAAGAGAGTGAACTGAAGTAAGCATAGGGTAGAGAAGGGTGTGCATGTATTTTTCGGGTTTTCCGGGGAGATCCTCCTCCTGGTTCTATTCTTGGTTGACAGCGCTGTAGCGGAGTACTACCCTGAAGGTTCATTTTATTCTGCTCGAAGCTACTAGCCACGTCGAGGTCCGGGTTTGTATTGGTGTCTCGGGCATAACTCACTTTTGTCAATTACCGACAACCAGAGTACTGATATAGATGATCCATGCTGATTCGAGTAGATAACTGCATTAATCCCGGTTCAAACGATGCTGCATGTGCCGTGAAGGAGCTGTACGTTGATTGCCACACGAGGACCTCGATTTGCAAACAGTGCATATAGCCCAGGGTCTCTGATTGACAAAAGTCAAGTGCCAGTACTGACACAATGAACCAAATCACGCGGATGTGCTGAAGATGGCTACTTACTCGAACACGGAATAATTTTGATAAAGAAACCAGGCTAGAACATGTATTAGCGTGGCAAGGAGCTATGCATCGGTCATTGGACGAAGGACTATAAGCACGCCATCGTCGAGAGAATCGATCTCCCCGGTCTGTATTCCGTAAATGACGTCCGTATGCTTCGATGTCCATCATCCAGGGAGATATTGTAGCCCCGCTGACCATGCTCCTACTATTGTGGCGCTCGCCGTGCCAATATTGATGATTTTGCGGAGAATAAGCTTGGCAGAAGAGCATAACGCATTGTACAGTGGATGGCGCTGCGAGATACTCGTTTGACGTTAGCAGCATCCGGGATAGGAAAGTCAGCAAAAATACAACATAGGACTGCATCCCCACCTTTAGATACAAACAGTTATTTAATTGAACCAAGCAGCATCGTGTTCAAGCTCAAAACCCGGCATAATTCATGCCAAGAAGACCTACCATCAAGGTTCTTGTGGCGACTGTCTCCCGCGAAATAACTACCAAATTGAATGATATAGAGTGCCAACAAAAGTGACTCGGTGACTTTGACACCGCAACGGACAGCATCTGGAATCCCTACCCAAGGTTCGCACGCAGCAAGAAAAAACATACAACAGAAGGGATTCGCTGGTGGTCACCCACCCAACTACTAACCTCCCGGCGTGTGGCTTAAGTACGGCTGAGCGGACGGGAAGCCCTGTTTTCCACACCCTGTGGTCGTATGTATTTACTTGGGGCAATCTGTAAACTATGTTCTACTCATAACAAGCTCAAAGATTGCCGCAATAGCTTCAATCGCTATTCGAAGACTGTACTTGTGACGAAGCAGTGGAGTCCGCAGTCTGCATACCTAACCCGTGGTGCATTCAACCAGCGGCAATATATCACTGTGTTAGAAAAAGTCTTGTAAGAAACTCCTCCTGTTCTATTAGCTGATCAAGCGATAGAACCTAGCGAGGATGCTCTGTTCCATGCTGAACCCATCACCCGCGCGGAGACAAAGGAGTCAGCAGCGCACGGGCCCGGCTCAGCCCTAAGACTGCGCTGGCGTCAGCACGAGGTCGTCATTATTTGAAGCTCGTTATCACCTCTCCACCTCAGCTCCCCACTAATCTGATCCAAATACGCCCAAGCTATACCTGGAATATATGCCCTCCCACGCTGGTCATTAGACTATCGGAGCATTAGTATTAGAAGTTGAGGAGGGTATACAGAGAGCTCCTGTATGATGCTTCAATGCCAAATCTAAGTATGCATATATACAAATCTAGTCTAGTCTAGTCTAGTCTAATCTATCAAACTAACCCGAAAATCTACCAAATAGCAGCAACAAGCGCATCCAACGCAGAGCTCTGCGTAGAAGCATTAACCTTGACACTGACAACCGGACCAGACCAATCAAGCCCAAACCCATTAGCAGGAGTGCGATCATTCTCCCACAGACTCTCAGCGGAAGCATTGATAACCCTCGCGAAGGTCTCATTGGGCGCGATCCCCTGCAAAACCTTCAAATTCCGGATAAAGATCCCCTTGAACTGCGTCTGATTATCATCGCACGCATCCGGCTCACACGACTCATGGATCACGCCCTCCTCATCGGCCAAGGCCGCGATCGCACCATGCGCAATCCGCGACGCAGCCGCAAGGTACGTCGAGTTAGCAGCTGCTTGCCCCGTGGCGCGGTGCAGCTCGACCAGCCCGCCGAGCACGATGCCCTGGTTGTACGACCACAGCGTCATGCCGTTGTTGGTGCACGCGTCCGTCAGCCCGTCGTTGATGGTGTGGTTGGCGTTGATGAGCCCGCTATCGGCGAACCAGCGCCACTGCCGCGTCGCCCAGTCGAGGTAGTAGTCTTTGTGGGAGGCCCGGTTGGCCAGTGCTGCCCCGAGCTGCAGGAAGAGCTCGTTGGAGACGGCCCCCACGTAGACGTGCGTGTAGTCCGAGTCGAGGCCACCGTTGCCGCACCGAGAGGGCCATGCGCGACTCTATGCAATTGTCAGCTTTAGCTTCGCGCTAAGTGTCCACCGCCGGGATAGCGTCCGCGGGGGTAATGGTCCCCTGGGATATACCCCCGGAATCAAGAAAAGGAAAAAAAAAAAACCTACCAAACGGAAAAACACCCCCTCGGCCAAATCCAGATAATCCGGCTCCCCCGTCAAATCATAAGCCGCCACCCACGCCAACCCCCACCACATATCATCGTCGTAGCTCCCATCCAGCCACAGCGACGCGTTCGCGGCGCCCGTCGGCTGGCCCGGGATCAGGTAGGCGGTGCCGTTGGCAGCCGTGTAGTCGGCGTCGATGCTGCGCGCAGGGAACGGGTTACTGTTTGTTGCGACGCGGAAGGTGTTCTCCAGCACGCCTGGGGCGGTGGCATTGACGTTTTCGTTGAGGGCGGCGAGGTCGGCGAGAGTCGTGAGGCAGTTCGCGCCGTTCCACCAGCCGCATGTGTTCCACAGGCCTGTGGACGGGTTGTAGAAGGTTTGGAGGGTGGTGGCTGCTGTTACGGCGCGGTTCATTGCTCTTGTGTTTGTTGCTGTTGTTGTGGACAGCAGGGTGAGGGTTGTGGCTAGGGAGCGGAGGGAGGGCATTTTGAGGGAGTAATCCTGTGTACTACACAGAAGGAAGAGGGAAAGGAGAAACAGTAATTCTAGCAGGAAAGGAGTAGGATGAAAGCAATCTCTATTCAAATAAAGAAAGAAAGAAAGAAAGAATAAAAAGTGCAGAGACAAGACACCACGGGCGCCTGCGCCCTTTATCAGCAATCCCAGCCAAGCCAGCCAGCTGCAAAGATGATCAATCACAAATCCTCGTCCCCACAGCTCGAAAGAAAATTTCCTACACCGCAGCAAACCCCGGTCCTCACGCAGGCAGAGCACATTGACGGATCACACCACTTCACAAACCCACGGTCAGAAGCAAGGGTGGAAAAAAAAAAGACTCACCCCCCGCCACTGATAAGCCCGATAAGCCGGGCGGTGTGCCGGGGTGCGTGCCTGGCATCAAACCTGTTCCTTGCATACTGACCAGTCCGTGTGGCTGGGACGAGACCAGGCACGGGGTGTCGATCTATGGTTCGGAGTTTTCTCTGCATGGATGGTGTCCGGTTCCTGTCGTGGCCCTGACGGGTTTCTGGTTAAGAAAAAGTCTATCGAGGCTGAAAATTCGGGCACGGCGGTGATGTTTGGTTCCGAGAAGTTCCTTCAATCTGGGTCGGGTTTGCTGTTGAACTTTGGGTGAGATTCATGGGGGGTGCGCGTGGCTGGATCACAGGTAGGACAGCTGTCAGGTTGTCGTGACTTCATCATGATGATAATCAACTGGACTGTCTCAGACATGAAACTTGAATCCGAGGGCGGGGAATCAGGGTCAAAATCGAAGAAGAAGCATTGTCGATGGCGTAATGATTGGTTAGTGCCTGCTTAGTGCGCGGGCCCTGGTTTAGCCGCCGCCGCTAAGTGCTTTGGGTTAGTGTGCCGCTGAGTCAGGAGCAGAATCAGACCGCCTACTATCCTGGGACTTGTACACGAGTGCAGTCTCATGGAGAGAATCTAGGCTCTGGCCGAGTTTTACACTCCGAGTTTTACTGTAGGGCAGCTAACAGAAGGTGAGTATTTCTGTCTGTAATTTAAAAAGCTCTATCTCTTATAGATAAGTAGAGCACAGGGTTGGGGGCGGCCGTCTGCAAGGCAGTGCCCAGAGCGAGAAAGACATACCCCACGTACACGCCGCCGGGCTTGCGGCCATACTTGTTGGCAATCCACACGAGGCTGTCGGGTATCCGACACCACAGCCCAGCCAGTAGATCATGTTCAGCCAGCCAAATTTAGCTCCGGTGGGATTGTTCATGAAAATCTTCCACTGATCCAAGGCCTAGAGACCGTTCATGAGAGAGCCATCGAATCCGTTGGCGGAAGAGAACATGACCAAGGACAGGATGATGAGGTTGAGACCAAGGAGATGGCCTTGCTTATACCAGGGACGATCTCCAGCAGGTGACACAGCAGCAAGCGCATCTCCAGCAGAGGGCTTGCCGCCAATGTCCTCCTTTGTCGAGCCCATTTTGTTTGATGATTGTAAATCGAACGAAGAACGGTGAAGAAATGCGGATGCGAAACCAGACCAGGGGATGCAGCGGTTTTATCTCAAATCCTCCGTCCCGATCGGATGATTCATTTCATGCTTTCCCCAGCCGGAGTAAGTCTTCGTCCAACAGGATCTAGTGTATGATGCAAACCAGGTAAAATCTGTTTCCATGATGCCAGACCCAATCTTTTCCTTGTGGCTTGATACACGCGGGGAAACGGCCTAGAGAGGGCCAATCAGACACAAAACAGCGCACTCATCGGCTCCGTAGCGATAGGTAGTCGGCTTGTTGCCGGGAATGCAGCAACGCGCCGGGGTAAAGATGGAATGCGACGTGGAGAATTGTTGGGGATTCTTGGCGGTTTTTGGGTTGCGGAACAAGCGGAGAAACGGAGAAAAAGAGAAACGGCGAAATATTGCACGAAAATGCGGATTTGTCTCACCACCAATCACACTGCTACTTCAGGGCTTGATCTGGGGTACACCAGGAATGTGGTCTCCACCTTAATCGGGGGCGGCTTATCGGCGGGGTGTCGAGTAGTCTTGTTTCGGGCTGCCGGTAGACATACATAATGGCTCACCCAGCGACACGAGCATTTGCACAATTTTCCCCTCCCCAGCTTGTGTGTTTCATTGTTCCCCCTATCCCATCTAGACAAGTCGACAATATGCCGTTCGTCGAAATTCCTTCCCGAGAAGCAGACAGCGCCTTCGCCCAAATCGCAAACGCAGCTCTAGAAGTCCTCTTGAAGCAGCTCACACTGGACGAAGAGGTCGCTCTTTTGACTGGTACGTGCAGCCTGGGCAAACAAAAAATCAGATACATCACTAACAGCCTACTCATACAGGCGACGACTTCTGGCACACGGTTGCAATCCCGCGCCTGGGCATCCCGTCGATTCGACTATCCGATGACCCGAATGGTGTCAGGGGACACGCTTCTTCGGCAGTGTCCCGGCGGCGTGTCTACCATGCAGAACGGCGTTGGGAGCTACAATTGACAGAGATTTAGCGGTAGAGGTTTGGGGGGGGTGGTTTGTTGCGGATAATGCCAAGGCGAAAGGTGCCCATGTCATCCTTGGTCCAACAATCATTATCCAGCGAGGGCCGTTGGGCGGTAGGGGCTTTGAGTCGTACTCCGAAGATCCCCTTCTTGCAGGCTTCATGGCTGGCCACTATTGCAAGGGACTGCAGCAGAAGAACATCAGTGCCACTCTTAAGCACTTTGTGTGCAACGACCAGGAACACGAGCGCACGGCAGTCAACTCCATCGTCACGGACCGGACCATGAGAGAGGTCCGCCTGCTTCTTTTCATGCTTGCGATCGGGGTGGAGAAGCCAGACGCGATCATGACGGCCTACAACAAGGGGAATGGGATCCACACCTCCGAAAGCCCAGAGCCCTTGCAGGATATCCTGCGGAGTGAATGGGGCTGGAATGGACAGTTGATAAGCGACTGCAGAGTATGCTTAACATAGCCATCGAAACTGTAACTAAAGGCAAGCAGGTTTGGCACCTACAGCACATCGGAAGCTGTCCAGGCAGGCCTGGATCTGGAGATGCCCGGACCATTTAGATGGCGCGGCAGTGCTCGCGCCCACGCAGTCACCGCAAACAAAGTGTCCACAGCCACATTGAATGCTCGCGGGAGCTGTTCTGAAGCTCGTACAGATAGCCAGCAAACCCGGGAACTCCGAACATGCCACGGAACAGCAAGTCAACCGGGCAGAAGACAGACAACTCCTGAGAAAGATTGCCGCGGAAGCAATTGTCCTGCTTAAGAATGAGAACAACATCTCCCATTGAATAAAAACAAAATGATCGCCGTGATCGGGCCTAACTCGAAGATTGCAACATACTGCGGCGGTGGGAGTGCTGCACTAAACCCATACGAAGCCATTTGACTCTTCGAGGGCATTTCAGGTTCAGCGCTAGCTGATGTAGGATTTGCACAAGGTGTGTACGGCCATCTAATGCTGCCGTTGCTAGGCAAACGTCTGCGCACTGGCGACGGACAGACGGGTTTCACTCTCAAGATCTTCAATGACCCGTCAACAATTCTTACCCGAGAACCGTTGGACGTCAGACATGAAACGGACGCTCAGGTTCTCTTCCTGGACTACAACCATCCTGGCCTGCAACCAGTATGGTATGCTGAAGCCGAGGGTGACTTCGTCCCTGAAGAGTCCGGACGGTACGACTTCGGTCGGTCTCTGCGTCCGTGGCACCGGAAAGCTGTACGTTGACGGAAAACTGCTAGTGAACAACGCCGACGTTCAGCGACCAAGGCCCAGCTTCCTCGAAAGCGGCACAATGGAGGAAACAGGGACACTTGCGCTTATCGCAGGCAGATCCTACAAGGTCCAAGTACAGTGGGGGTGCCAAGACGGTCAAGTTCAAGATCCCTGGTGTGGTAGACTTCGGGCACGGCGGCTTTAGATTCGGCGCGTGCAAGCAGCTGTCCCCCGAGGGCCGGATCGAACAGGCAGTCAAATTGGCTGCAAGCGTAGACCTGTTGGTCGGCGTTGCCGGTCTGAGCGCAGAATGGGAATCAGAGGGCGAAGACCGAACCAGCATGCGCCTGCTGCCTCATACCGACGATTTGATTGCGCGAGTCCTCAAGGCCAACCCTGACACTGTAGTTGTCGTTTAAAAGCGGAACACCCGTCGGAATGCCATGGATCCACGAAGCCAAGGCTGTCTTACATGCATGGTATGGAGGTTACGAGACGGGCAATGGTCTAGCCGATGTCATCTTTGGTGATGTGAACCCGGTATGTTCATGATTCTGTTCTCGGCGATATCAGCTAACAAGAGTTATCACGTCCAGTCTAGTAAACTGCCATTGACCTTCCCCCGCCGTCTGAAAGACAACCTCACATACTTCAACTTCAGCTCCGAAGTTGGTCGAGTGCTCTGTGGAGAAGACGTACACGTTGGATACATATTCTATGACGCAGCAGAGATCGAGCCCTGTTTCCTTCCGGACATGGCCTGTCTTATACCACCTTCGAGCTGTCGGACTTGGGCCTGGAGAGGATCGCAAGAGGAAGTAGTCACCATCCCACTTGATCTGGTCCGCGCGACAAGTTCCTGGGATGAGCGTAGCAATGCCTGGTGCAGCCACTGTGGGACATATCGTATCCTGGTCGGCACCAGTAGCCGTGGGAAGTTCCCGGAAGGTACCATTGAGATGGAAGAAACGACGTTCTGGTCAGGAATTTGAGTAATCTAGATACTAATGACGCAGCTCAAACATTCTATGTTGAACGAATCCGATCCGTGTCCACCCATGCTTGTAGAGTCATAGCGTTTACACTTTCTCTGCTGTCTAGCCGAGATAGGAGTTCGTGACATGGCGGATGTATTCTGCGGCGCTTTCGGCTTCAGGCTCGTTGGCTTGCAGCAACTTTTGCAAGCACTGCAGCCGGTCGCGCTGGTATGCTACCCCGACACTGGGGTCTTGGGCACGAACACATGCACGCGGCTCTGGCACGCTTTTGTTCGGGTGAGAGCTGCAGATGGCAGCCCAAAAGATGCGGGACTCGATGATAAAGCCGTGGCCAGACACGGAGTAGGCATGGTCGGCATCAGAACCTCATTCTCGAAGATCAGCTCGTCGTCCACCTCGAAAGGCATCATGTCTTCGGGGTTGATGGTCTGGAGTTGCACGGGATCGAGATACGACAGTCGCTCTCCCAGCATATTCTGTAACTGCGTGTGACTTGTACCACATTTGTACGTCAGTCGCACCGCAATCATCTGTTCCAAAGTCCAACTCACACAAAGCCGTAGAAAATCAACCAGAACCCTTTCTTCCGCAGGTGTGTCTCGATACAGTTAAGCCCCTCATAAGCAGAGATAGAGAGCAGATTCAAAAGACGCGCAAACTGCATAGACTCAACATCCAGCATGCGGGCACGATTGTGATCCCCCAGCTGGAGGAACGCCGCGAAGAGGAGGAACGAGGTGGCGAACTTCTGGAAATTGATCTCGTCAAAGTAGTACGACGTTCTGAGCGCGAGGTTCTTCTCGTAGCAGAAGCGAACCATTTCGCGACGCGTGCAGAATCGCAGCGGCGGGTCATGCGATCGGTAGACATGGAACTTGCTGAGCAGGGTGGCCACGACCAGCGCGGCGATGGCGACGGTCAAGGCGAAGAACCCGCTATCTTCTCGTGGCGATCTCTGCGGAGACACTCTTGGAAGGACGGGCGGTGGACGATCGGCACGAGGGGGTAGATGTGGTCGAGATAGTCTTGCATAATGCGGTGAAATAGAGTTCGCTCGCACAGATCGTCCGCTACGCCGGTCTCTGCATGCCGAAGTGAGGGGTCATCCGCCGGGGGCTGCTGCGCCACGGCCTGGTCTGGGCTGCTCTGTGACCTTGCCAGTGCTATTCCCGTGTGTTCTATTCACGGAGAGGCAACATACCGCTTTTTGGGACTCCTGGTCTTACAGGGAGCGAGGAAGGTGCAGGGCCGGTTCAATCGCTCGCAGCGCGTGCATGGGGACCTGGGGGCGCGAGAAGGGGAGCTTGGGAGCTGGCATTTGACTTTGCATTTCCGGCACAGATCGCAAGCTTGAGTGGCGTTCTCAACGCATTGGAGATTGGGTCGGACGGGGGGTATTGAGAAGCATTCTATAGAGGCTTACTGAATCGTTACCAGGATAGTGAATTGCACCGTGGATGGATCCCTGGTGAATGGCGGAGAGCCGAGCGGGATGGGAAGGCACGGCCCTGCCCTCATTGGTGGGAGCGGAGAGCAGGTCACGGGATGAGAACAGGGTATACCTCTCATGCCTCAGGCCTCATGCCACTTTTCAAGGCATCAACACCCTCAATTCACTTGCTGACAGTACATGCTCTCCGCCCACCTCCATTGTCCTTATCTGCAATACACAATCATCAGGAATATCTCAGAGAACATTCGATCAGCCTTACAATGAGCAAGCACATGGAAAACACCTGATGTCTCCGTGACCAAAAGTAACCTTGTTGATAGTATAGTTGGGGTTTGAAAATAGCATAAACCAGAGTATAAAGCATCCCGGGGGAGAACACCCGGGCCCCCGATTTCTTTCAACTTCTGGTGTACCCCAGACCTATATAAACAGGACAGAATATCAATCTTCAACAACATACCAGAGATAAAGCGTCCCGGGGGAGAACCCCCGGACCCCCCTTTCTTTTCAGCTCCCTGGCCACTTTGATTCTAAGGCCAAGTATATACATCCACCTGAATATGGAGTAATCTAAATTGAGGTTTCCAGGAGGCTGAAAGAAAAGGAGAGTCCCGGGATTCTCCCCCGGGATATTATCATAGAACAAGTAGTGATTCCGGGGGAGAACCCCCGGGCCCCCCCTTTCTTTTCAGCTTCCTGGGCACCACAATCCTACCTGGGACACACATCCACCCAGCATCGACCCGAATACAGGGTAATGCTGACTGAGGTGCCCAGGAAGCTGAAAGAAAAGGGTGGTCCGGGGGTTCTCCCCCGGGATGCCATTGTAGAGTTTCTTCGGACCCCACCGTCGATCAGGCATTCCCCGGGCCGGTTACGTACTGAAAACTCCACATGGTCCGCTTCCCCGCAAGCGAATGTCATACGATGGGGAACATGACGCGCCGACTTGCCCCAGACGCGACCCCAATGTAACCCTGGCCGCCCGTTCCAGCCCGAGGTCCGAGGGCGGGTCCGACATCGCCGTGGGCACGATGATCCTGCGACAATTACGTGGAAGGCTCGGGGCCGCCTACTGGACCACGGGACTACGGGCCTACGGGACTACGAGTAAGGATCAAACTCAGAAACAGATGTCATTGAATCCACCCCCTAACGCCCTTTATGCCATTATCGAATGATGATATCATGATGCACCCGCGGCCATGCAAACAAATAACGCTGGCTAGATTGAGAGCCCTCGCCCAGCCGAAAGGCCGGCTGCTGGGCCAAGGGCATGATGCGTCGCGGTGAGAAAAACATTATAATTATGTGAGGAGAAAATGCAATCAACGGGGTCCGTCGTCATTGGGTATGCATCGCATCGTCAACGAGAGGTCGTGTCGTGTCGTAAACAGAAAGCAAGAGTCCCGGACTTAGTCGGTGTTGGCGCAGGTGAAACTGTTGCTGTTCGCGTCATCGTGGATGGCGGTGCCCGAGGCGTAGAGACCCAGGACACACAGGATCAGACCAAACAGGGCAATGCTCATGTTGAGGATCGTGAGGGCGATCTTCTTGGGGCTGGAGAGCCACTGGCCCCAGTTGAGGTGGAGCCAGTAGATGCCGCTGAGACCGTAACTGAACCAACTCGCGAAGAGGGCGCTGATCAGGCCGTTCAGGTCGCTGAAGACAGGGATGGCCTCCGCAATGATCCAGGCGACAATCCAGCAGACCAGACCAAGACCAATCCAGATGGAAACCGAGCGCCAGCCGCGGCTGTGGATGAGGTCGGACTTGTGGCAGGTGCGGAAGTAAATGTACTTCAGACCGATGTGGCCGTTCACAACACCGGCTCCAACAATCTGGACCATGCATTAGCTTTGGTACAATGCAGAGATTACAAGCAAGACTTACAGTAGGAATGGCAATGCCATAGGCGATCTTCTTGAGGAGAGGACCGGCAGAGCTCAAGGCAGGAGACTGCACATCCTTGCCGACGTAGTAGTAGACCACAATGGCCGCCGTGGTGTACAAGCTGATCTCGAAGCCCTGAAGCATGAACAGGGACTTCTTGAAGTCCTTCGGCTTCTCCATCTCGGCGATCAGGCCGAAGAAGGCAACGTGGGCGCAGTACGCGAAGACAATGTTGGAGACCGCGCTGAAGGCCCGGTAAAGCGAGGTGTCAACGGTGGCTTCGATGATGCGACCGGGGTGGTCCTGGACGCCGACTCCGATCATGGTAATCATGACGGCGCTGAAGATACTCAGGAAGGCTGAGACGGGCTGTCAGTGACTGTCCAAATGACAAACTTCCGGGATACTCACAGGCGAAAGAGATCCAGGTCATGCCCTTCATGGTACGCGGAATCGACAGAAGCATGGAGATGATCATGCCGACCACACTGAAGACAATCGAGCAGGTGGCGTGTTCAGTGATGGTATTCATCATCACGCGGAAGGTCAAGATGTGGCTGCCCATGACGAAGATGCAGAAGAGGAACTGGCCCAGGCCGAACAGCTCGCGGCCAAAGGGGCCCATGAGGATTTCGCCGGCATCCGCCAGGTTCTGGATGTGAGGATAGCGCTCGCGGAAGAGACCGATGTTGTAGCCGGTGTACGTGGCGAGGATACCAAGACCGATAATGAGAATGATGGCACTAAGAAGTTGCTGGTTAGAGCCGCCGTGTGCAATTGACATTCGACAGACTTACGGGACGAGACCCAGAGCGGCCACGGCTGCGGGCAGAGAGAGCACACCCAAGGACACGGACTCGCAGATCATGACTGGGAAGATTAGTGGGATTCAATTTGGTTTCTCAACGGGAGTCTTACGCAAGCCACATTGCCTAGAGACAGGTTAGCTGTGATCGAACTGAGAATGAACTGCGGTGACACGTACCACCACTTCAGCGTCTTGTACTTGATTTCCGCCAATTCTTCGTTACCGAAGGCATCGGCCTCCTCGAAACCGGGCTTGTAGTTGACCTCGAGATCGGCAGAGGCATCCTTCTTCTCGTCGATGTGATCGGTCGCGTAGGGCGGAGGGGAACCCTGGACAGTCTGCATTGTGTATAGGATGGGTGAGTCGGTGGGTAGAGAGAGAGGTGGTGAGGAGGATGAGTGGCAGAGAGAGAGAGAGAGAGAGAGAGAGAGAGAGAGAGAGAGAGAGAAAGAGAGGCAACAGCGATGGGTGACGGAGAAGAGGATCAGGTCGGGGAGGAGGTTGAAGATGGAGATGGAGAAACAGCGACGGAAACAGAGAAGGGGGGAAGGGGAGGGAAGGATTTAAAGAAGATTCGGGAACAGGCAGTTGGACTGGAGCTGAGTTGGGGCAAAACTGGGCTTAGATTTCGGAGTGGGTTGACATGCCGAAGACCTGGGGAAGAAGATGGGGCAGCAAGCGTTCAGTTGCAGGCACGAACACATCGGCCCGGCGCCGAGAGATCCTGGCAAGTGTTTTGCAGGGTATTTGTGAACGGAATTGGTCACCCAGCCGATCATCGGCCACTGCGGACCAATCACCACCTCTACCGCCTCGGGGACGCACGCGGATTCCATGGGAGCGATCGGGCGGTGCAAATCAGCGACGAGCAGCGGAAAGGCTGGAAGCTTGCCGACTCTCGCGACTGGCCGGAGTTGGTCATCGCCGCCGGCCGGTTTGTCTGGCCAGACTCTCCGCGCATTTGCAATCCAGTCATTTCCACCGAACCGTTGGGGCATCGCTTAGTCCTCGTGGTTCCCCAGTTAAACATCTATCTTAAGGTTAAAATTTACCCGTAGACGAGTCGAATTGCCGGTCGGGTGTTCTTTCACCCCGGGGATCCCCGGGAGGCGTGGAAAATTCGACGATCTCACCTGCAGGTCATGTGACGTGGCCTGCCTTGCATCGTCCCCCATGGCTAATAAGGTAGGATACAATCAGGAAGAGACAGCCACGAGCAGGCCACGGCCAGAGATACCGCGGAGTCCGGTGGACGCCGGTGACCATCTCACTCAATGCCAATCCCCAGCCGCGCTTCCCCTCACCCTAGCCCGACACTGCAACAGCAACGATCCTACGCCACCTCGCACCTCCTCACTGAAACAGGCAATTTGCACGGCAGGGTAGCTCTGGAGTGCGATTTGACTCGGTGGCGCCGCGAGAGAGCCGCCCGCAAAGGCTTATTTCTCGTACGTAATTTGTTGCCCGTTAGCGGCCGACAGCGTTGCACTCATTTTGCTAGGGAACCTGCCAAGCTCCATCCCAGACTGCGACCGTTGCTTATCTCGCCCGCATTTCCACCGCCGGCCACTGGCCAGCCTCCAGTCGCTGTACTCGTACGTAATTTAGCCGACCGAATCTCTGCCACTGATCGCTAATCTCTCTACTCCGTATCACTTCTGATACTGCAAATCGATGCTGCCTAAGAATCACCTGCGCTATCTGCCCTGCCCGGAGACACCGGTGAGTTTCGACCATCTTGGCACCTGGTTCATGTCTGAAATTAAGCATCGCGCTACAATTGAGCAAAACCTGCCGATGATGAAGTGGCTCAAACTCAACCCTGTCCTCATCCTCCTGCCCATCGGTGGGAGCCACCGTGTGCTGTTTGCAGCCTGCCCGGAACAACTCGGTCCGCCTTATCCTCCCTCGGTCTATGCATTCATGCCTTCACCCATGTTAAGCACAATGTCCGGCCTTCTACACAAAACCCCATAATAAACCACACAACCTTCATAATAAAACATCCCGGGGGAGAACCCTCGGACCCCTCTTCCTTACAGCTTCCCAGCTACCTCAATCTAAATACTATAATAGAGACTACCCGGGGGAGAACCCCCGGACCCCCCTTTTCTTTCAGCTTCCTGGCTACCTCAATTCTAAGGCCAAGTATATATGCGTCCCGGGGGAGAAACCCCGGGCCCGCTTTCTTCCAGCTCCCTGGCTACCTAATCTTAAACCAGGGATATACACCCACCCAAACACAGAGTAATATAAATGAGGTTCCCAGGAAGCTGAAAGGAAAGGGGGGTCCGGGGGTTCTCCCCCGGGACGTTTTATTCTAGAGGTGGTTGCAGTAATTCCGGGGGAGAACCCCCGGACCCCCCTTTCCTTTCAGGTTTCTGGCTAACTCAGTTTAACTTACTCATAACATATAGTAACTATAGTGATTGATACCCAAGGGTAAACACATAACATAGATGAGCACATACCCGCATCATCCAGTATTCCCGCCCCGCAGCAGACAAGCCTAAGGCCGCAAGGCAACAGGAAGCTACCCCGCCAAGCCCAACACAGCCGCGCCCATCTCACCTCACCTCACTCCCAAATCTACCCCACAATCACACCCTCAACAAACCCATCCCCAGAATTCAAAATGAGCACAAAAGAAACCCAAGCCGTCGTCTGCGTCTTGTAAGTCCCAGTCCCAGTCCCAGTCCCAGGTCCGTCCCCGTATCCCGAATAACCCACGACTAACGAATACCCAATGAAGCTGCGGCTCCTACCCCGGCACCTCGCCGGCGCACCTCGAAGCCGCGCGCGCACTGGCACAGCAGTTCCACGAACACGGCGTCCAACTAGTTTACGGCGGCGGCACGGTGGGGATAATGGGCGAGCTGGCGCGGACGCTGGTGGCGCTGTCGGGGCCGCAGGCGGTGCAGGGGATTATCCCGCGGGCGCTGGTGCGGGTGGAGGAGGGGTATAAAACGCCCACTACCAACAATACCATCAATGGGAATGGAGGGGCGGTAGGACCCCATGAAGGAGAAGGCAAGGCGCCGGAGCGGGCAGGCGAGGCGCTGGGGGAGACGACGGAGTACGGGCAGGTGACGGTGGTGGCGGACATGCACACGCGCAAGCGGCTGATGGCGCAGCGGGTGCTGGCAGGGGGGCCGGGGTCGGGGTTCGTGGCGCTGGCGGGCGGGTTCGGCACGATGGAGGAGCTGATGGAGGTCACGACGTGGAACCAGCTGGGCATCCACAAGGCGGGCGTCGTGCTGCTGAATATCAATGGCTACTGGGACGGGGTGCTGGCCTGGGTGCAGACTGCTGTCGCGCAGGGGTTCGTGAGTCGCGAGAACGCGGGGATCCTGGCTGAGGCGCGGCGCGCGGAGGATGTGCTGCGGATGCTGCGCGAGTATCGGGTCAGTAGTGATCGCATGGCGTTGGACTGGGGGCAGGAATAGAGTTTTATATTCAGTATATAGAATTGAGGTACCAGGGAGCTGAAAGAAAAGGGGGGTCCGGGGGTTCTCCCCCGGAACGCTTATATACTTGGCCTTAGAATTAAGGTGCCAGGGGGCTGAAAGAAAGGGGGGCCCGGGGGTTCTGTCCCGGAATCACTATTTATTCTATGATAACATCCCGGGGGAGAACCCCCGGACCCCCCTTTTCTTTCAGGTTCCTGGGAACCTCATTTACAATACTCTATATGGGGGTGGATGTATATACTTGGCCTTGTAATTAAGGTGGCCAGGGAGCTGAAAAGAAAGAGGGGTCCGGGGGTTCTCCCCCGAGACGCTTTAAGTACTTTAGTTTATACTATTCCCTACTCCGGACATATATATCAACATAAAGCCCTGAAGACAGCAACACCCTGCAAGACAGCGCCCAAGCCCACGGCAACCGCGTTCTCTTTGATGCCGTGGCGGAGGTACCAGGCGGAGCTGGCCCACAGCATGGCGTTGGTGATCAGGGCAATTGCTTTGTTGGTGGGGGTGCGGAGGAGGGCGGGGTTTTGGGACCATTGGTAGTGGAGGAGGCCTGTTTTATTAGTATTTCTTGGTAAGATGGGGGGGGGGGGGTTGGGTAGGAACAGACCTGTTGTGAAGAAGAAGGCGCTTCCCTGGTGATTGTTAGTTCTTCAGTACGGGGTAGTAAGGGGTGGTTATTCTGGGGGTATGGTATATTCGAATGGGTGATGCTGGATGAATCTAGATCGTGCATTGCTACTCAGCGGGGCATTGATCTCACCTGGTACCAGCCTACGATGCCCATGGCCCAGGGCTGGGTGTTGGAGATGATGGTGTACGCGGGGTCGGCGGTCCATTGCATGCCGCCGAGCTGGAGGGTTGTTAGTATTTCTTGGTGAGAAAGGGGGAGTGATGTGCTGACCGTATGGCCGACGGAGAGCCCGATGAAGGACAGCGCCGAGGCTTGCAGGGTGCGCGAGGGGACGAGGGCGGGGGTAGCCATTTGTGTATCTTCGATCTAGCGGATAATGGTGATTAGAGTAGAGTTGAGTAGAGTAAGCAGTCAGACAAGGTTCCGATGGGCGCGGAAGGGCGGAGGCACGGTTAAGTACACCGTGCGGGGAGTGAAACAACTATTTCAGCTCTTACGTCAGGCCGCGCCGGATTCAGGTACGGAAGTTTGTCGCCGAGTCGGTCGCCGACATTGTTACATTTGATATAGATTGAAGAGAGATGCTTTGAAGTTTCCATGCTATGCTGAAAAGCGAGGATAGTTTGTTATGCTCGTCTCATACTTGTGCTGCGTTGCTGATAATGTGTAGAAAGTAGATTGATAGCATATGAGATTAAGTCGGTCAATCCAGGGCAGCTCCTGATTGGGTTAGCGTGGCTCGGCGAGTTTCGACCAGTTGAAATGCATCGGAGAGCGGAGGGAAGTGCCTGCTATGCAGTTATGCAGCTTAGAGCACTATGCACTGCTAGTTCATCACACCGCGGGCTCCGGATACACCAGGAAGCTGAAAAAGAAGGGGGGTCCGGGGGTTCTCCCCCGGGATACTTATATACTTGGCCTTAGAATTAAGGTGGCCAGGAAGCTGAAAGGAAGGGGGGTCCGGGGGTTCTTCCCCGGGACGTTACAATCTATATACAACCATCCCCATCAGCTCAGGATTCCTACTCCTCCAGTCCGCCTCATCAGAGTTATACAGATACGGCATGACGACGTTCCGCACGGTCGAGAAGAAGTAATTGAAACTGAAGCCCAGCGCAAGGGACTTGGCGCGCAGACGCACGGCCGAGACCTCGCCGGCGACGGCCATAGCGGCGCCGATGGCGGGGCCGTACACCCCCACCACGAGAGCTGAAGGAAGACGCCGACCACCCTTTCATCTTCCCAAGCGGTGACTTTTGACTTGGTTACTATATTGTGTCAAGCCAGTTCTACCCCCAAGGAGCGCTGCTCAGCACCGCTCCGCTCATGGTCGGCCTTAGGATATAATTCAATCCTCGGTCAGCCATTCCCTTCCATCGACAAACAATATACACACACCTAAGAATCAACGTCAGCTCTCAAAAACGAGAACACCACTACAAAAGAACCAAGACCCAGACGAAAAAAATTGCAGTACGAACCTAAGTATTGAACCTCGATACCCTCCTTCGGGAATCGATACACCGGACAGCGAGTCCCTCGCCACCAGTCCTCTCATGACAGGCCGAGCTGTCTCTGTAATCGGTTTTCCCCAACTGGGTGCTGTCGTACTCGCCTCGCTTGGATATCGTTCAGCTACCAAAAAGCTTGGGCTTTCGCACCGGAGTGGTTGAAAGGTCCTATGCCTGCTGCTTGCGTGCATTGAGTAGGTTTGATGCTTGTTATGCAAGGCGCTTGTGTTACCCACGGTGTAATGCTCCTGACTATTTGCAGTAGCCGCTTTCCGGAGGGGGTCGGGTTCGTATTATAGCAGCGTCGCGAGATGAGTTCAGGTAGCGGCAATTCCAGCTAATGCACGATTGCAAAGGTGGAATGAGCTAGGAAAAAGGTAAGCGCCTTGGCAGACTGAATCGAACGCAGGTCACAATGCAGCTCCGGAGTTGGGACTAGAGGCGGTAGCCTAAAATGAAGCCAGCGAGCCTCATTTGAATGAATGATCATAGCGCATGTGAAGCTGACCACAAGGGCTTTAACGATGAAGGCCCAAGCGACGTGCCATTCGCAAGTTAGTCGCATGGTAGGCGGACGATGCGACAAGGCTAAGCGCCGGGAGCCGCCACGTCAGACTTTCGCACTGGGATGTTGCATAAAAGTCTTGAGGGTGCTCAGTACTATGTTCTGGGAGCCTGAATTGTCATTTGAGGATGCAAAAGCATTGACAGCAATCTAAACACGAAGCCATGAACCCTCCATCCCGCCCCCTAAGACACAAAGACTACACGATCGCGTGCATCTGTCCGATGGGCGTCGAGCAAGCGCCAGTCGAGGCAATGCTAGACGAATTCCACCCGGATCTCCCCACAAACCGGAACCAAAACAGCTACACGCTTGGGCGCATGGGGAGGCATAACGTGGTGATCGTGATTCTGCCCGGAATCGGGCTCAACAGTGCAGCAGCCGTCACGATGCAGCTGCTGAACGACTTCCCGTCGGTTGAATTCGGGCTGCTGGTCGGTATCGCGGGCGGCGTCCCCGATCTGCAACGTGGCGTGGACATCCGACTGGGCGATGTGGTGGTCAGTAAGCCATCCGGGACTTCGGGCGGGGTCGTCCACTTTGCCTATGGCCCTGCTCTTGGGAACGGTCGCTTCGAGCGCATCGGGAAATCGTACAGGCCCCCCGAGGTGCTGCTCGCTGCTGTGACGAGGATGGAGGCACTTCATCGTCGTGGGGGGAGTCAGATTCCATTGTACCTTGACCAGATGCTGCAGAAATATCCGAAGATGAGGCGGGGGAATTATGTTTACCAGGGCGCCGAGAACGATCGACTTTTCGAGGCGGAGTTCGACCATCATGGTGGAAGGGATTGTGCGGATTGCGATCCGGAGCGGATCATAGAGCGCGAGCTGCGTCTGGAAGATTCACCGGTTGTGCATTATGGGGCGATCGGTTCATCTGATGTTGTGGTCAAGGATGGGCGAATGAGGGACCGACTGCGAGAAGATCTCGAAATCAAGTGTGTGGAGATGGAGGCCGCTGGTGTCTTGGAGGTTGTTCCCTGCTTGGTCATCCGTGGCATCTGTGACTATGCAGACTCACACAAAAACAAAAGATGGCAGCCCTATGCGGCTGCCGTGGCTGCGTCGTACATGAAGGAGCTGCTGTCTATGGTTCCGCCAATCCAGGTACAGGATGCGATTCTTGAGCAAGGAATGGTAGATCGGGATGTGACTCGAACAGCTGTTGACATACTGCTATGTCTTTTCGGCGTATCGTTAGCGTACAATGCATACAGCTTCTTGTCGCTGGGCTGACGAAGACTGAAGCAAGTTCAGCCTGTCTGTTTCTGCATGATCAACACCGTCGTGGTCATGGCGACCGGACCAGCTAGTGGCGTTGTGACTTGGCGGGGTGCCATAAGGTCGGCATCAGCTCGAGTGTCGGTGCTCTGGTCGTTTTGATGTATTATATAAAGTCATGGTCGTCTTGAAGGAAGGTTCAAATGATTATGAAGGCCGAGTTCGGGGATATGTTGATGGGGCGCGCGAGGTGTATCGAGCTACAGTGTCCTCCACATCACGAAGGCGCGGTGGTAGGTTGCGTCGAGGTGTGGTCGACAGGGTAGATGACTTCGGTCGTGGCGATATGGAATGTGCTGTGGTGGGTGGACGCTATATACTCGGGATTTGAACATGGAGAGATGGGTGGCGGGTTTGTGAGGGTGAAAAAGGAGATGCAGTGAGAAAGGGGAAGGCGAAATATATATGTTCGATTGATTGCCCTGAATACCCTCATGTCGTACAAGTCTTGTCTGTGGAACACGGTTCAGGCGAAGGGAATCATTAGGTAGCGGTTGCAGGCATGTTCTTCGAGGTGGCAGGGATGTGAGAAATTGAGGTCGGTTGTTGTGAAGGGAAATGCGATGGACTATGTTATGCTAGTTTTATTGACAAGGTGCGGTATAAAACTACGTCGGCGGTAGATGATCTAGACCAGGTTGCTTGGATAGCCCGTGATTATTGTGCTGGAGGTGTGAAGGACTTATATTCGGAGAGTCATCGAGTTTGTTTCTTCTGACGCGTGTTGGTCAGGTCATTTAAGACTAGGTTTGCCTTTTGTACATCCATCTGCCATGCGCTACTATGATCATATTCTGCACTGATCCCAACTCATTTTATATACAGTACGAGGAGACTGGCGAACTATGTTGTCGATGTTCCATGGCAGCAAGACCACGGGGTTGGACTGCATCCAATTACAAGGCCGCCTCTCGAAAGCCGCAATCCAGCCAGACCGGCAGTGAATTGTGAAGAGTAGAGCAAATTCCGCCCACTCCAATCGAGCCCCGTGCGATCATAGCCGTTGAGTCCCTACTATACACCAGGTCTGACATCGATTCATGTTCCCTGCTTTAAAGAGCCGCCTAAACCTGCTCCTACCAATTCAAGTTTGCGTCTAGTCCGGTTTCCTGGCCTTTCTAAACACGTTCTTGCTGGAGCCGAAAGTGTGCTGGGGCCGTAAGGGTGGCGAAGGTGGCGGTGGCACGGGCTTGGGAGCTGGCTTCACTTCCTTCGGCAGATTGGGGTTCTGTCCTGGCTTGGACGGATTAGCCGGCTTGAAGAATGAGTGTAGTGAGACGACTCGGTGGGGCTGCTGCTTGATCGCCTCAGTCGGCTTCAATTCGGGGATCATTGCGGGTCTGAACAGGCCACCCGGCCTAAAAAATGTGTGTTGAGAGGTTACTTGCTTCGGCTGCTGGGCGGGAGCCTTAGATGTCTCCATTGCCGGCGGTTTGATGACTCCTTCTGGCTTGAGCTCAGCTGGAGGATTTTCCGATTCATGTCTGAAAGGCTGCGGCTTTCGAGGCTGTGTCTCTGAAGGCTGCGGTTGCGTAGCGAGCGATTCCATTAGTTTTTCGAATATTGCGGTGAGCTCCGCATTCCGTTCGACTGTCCCGTCCGGGGACTCTGCAGCCAGCTTCCCCGAAGCCTGTTCAGTCGTCTTCGGTGGGGCTTGTTCAGCCATCTTTTTCGGGCCTTGTTCAGTCGTCATCTCCGGGATTTCTTGAGCTGCTTTCTCCCGAGTCTCTCCAGCCGTCTCTGAAAACTGTTCAGCTGTCTCTTCTGCGGTCTGTTCTGCGGTCTGTTCTGCGGTCTGTTCTGTGGTCTGTTCTGTGGTCTGTTCTGTGGTCTCTTCTGCGGTCTGTTCTGCGGTCTGTTCTGCGGTCTCCTCTGCGGTCTCCTCTGCAGTCTCCTCTGCGGTCTCTTGTGCGGTCTCCTCTGCAGTCTCCTCTGCGGTCTCTTCTGCGGTCTCTCCAGCTAGCTCCTCCTGAGTCTGTTCAGTCAGGTTTTCTGGGGCCTGTCCAGCTAATTCCTCTGCAGCCAATTCAGTCATCCGCTCCGGGATCTCTCCAGCCGTCTCCTCCAGGATCTCTCCAGTCAACTCCTCCGGAGTCTCCTCAGCAGGGTCTTCGACTACCTCCGCCTCAACCCTTTTCACCTCATAATGGTCTAATATCCTATCTATCCAGTGTTTGGTCTCTAGATTATTCGGGCCCCCAGGCATATACTTCCTGAGAGGAGGAGTGAGCGTGCTCCGTAATCCCACCAAATCTCTCGCGTCCTCGTTCATCGACGCCAACTCATCTTCGGAAACCCACGATGCAGGGCCCGGAGTTCTGGTGAAGTATTTGTTGGCGGGCTTCGGGATCGGGGCCTCGGAGTGTACCAAGAAACGAGCGATCTGCTTCAACCGGGCGAAATTCTGTCTCCTGACGACAATTTTGGCGTGGTGCCACACGGGATTCGAGTTGAGCAATTCGTGGGTTATCTCTGGCGCCACAAATGGCAATGGTGCATAACGTCGTTTCACATAATTTCGGAGGCGTGGGTGGAGTTGTGGGTTCGCGACCTTTAGATATTTGCCAAGGTCGATCATGAGGCCGGTGGTTTCTGGGCCGAGGCTGAGGTCGCCTTTGTAACGGGTTCCTCGTTTGGATTCCGCTATCAGTTGGGATTCTAGGATGAAGGCGTGGATTCTTTGTTGCTGTAGTAAAGCGAACCTTTTGGTTAGGAGCGTGTCAATAGGTTCCCATCTATAGAACGTCGGCACGAAATCAGAAGACGAGCACTCCGGTGCGTCGTGTGTCTCTGCGCAGAGGGCAGAGAGCTCGGGCTCTTTCGCGAAAACCGCGTGCCAATCCACTTCTTGGATCACGGTGTGGGTGTCAATGATGCCCATCAACGCGGCATGTCTCTCTTTGCGTAGTTTCGCTGCATGAGGAGGAGGGGGCTGAGTACCCGTAAGGTACTTAGTAATGCCCATTGCGCGGAGGGCGGCCTCCGCGTTAGCGCGTGGCCAGAGTTCTTCGTCCCAGTCATAGTATGGGTTTGCAGGAGGTGGGTGGTCATGACTGATAGGGAGCGGGGTGACCGGGGTAGCTGCAGTAGATTGGTGTATGATGCTATCACTGGAAGGCGGGACATAATCCGCTTCACCGAGCTCTGGGCTTTCAGGAGGCGGGTGACTCGCGCTAGCCTCCGTGGATTGCTCCAATTTGCGTGCTCCAACAGCGGAAGCCTCGCCAATAAGTGTTGTGTCATTACTCTCCCTGTCGTGACCATGGCCCTCAGATAGTGTGTCTCTCTGGCTGGTCGTAGTAGACTGGTCAAATCCGGCTGCAGCAAAAGTGGAAGCCTCACAGACAGAGATTGAGCCAGAGCTCTCTCTGTCACGACCCTGGCTTTCCGAGGGCGTCTGAGTCTGACTGGCCTCCATGGTATGTCCTGTAATCTCGTCGGTGGGTACCAGGTCATCGGGAGATTCCTCAGGCACCTGATTCTCGACAGCCCCCATAGACTGGGTCAATTCGGAGGCAATGACGGTGGGATCGTGAATAGACATGGAGCTTTCGATCTTACCACTATCGTCTTGGATTTCAGGTAGCGAATCACTCTGGCTAGTTGTAGTAGATTGGTCGATGATCTCGTCGGTGGGCATTGAATGGCGACTTTCTGCTTTATGGCCATGATCTTGCGAGGGCACCGGACTCTCACTAGCCTTGGTGGTCTGGCTCAATGCTGGTGCGCCAATGATGGGGCTGACAGACATCGAGCTTTCGACATTTTTACTGTCATTTTTGATCCCAGATGGAGAGTTGGTCTGGCTGGGCGTAGTAGATTGGATGGTGGTCTCGCCGGTGGGCATCGAATGACGACCTTTTTCATGGCCATGATTTTGCGAGCGCACCTGACTCTCCCTGGCCTTCATAGGCTGGTTCAATGTTGGTGCGCCAATGATGGTAAACCCTTGGATAGGTATCCAGTCATCAATGTCATCGTCGGGGTCTTCTTTCCGTACTTCCGGCTGGTACAGACCGAGCGCGTGGAGAACGGGGCGCACCGCTTGCAAATCACAATTGCTATCGATGAAAGCCGCTCCAACGATGGCAACAGCACTCGACTTGAGCTTCAGAGGATCGGGCTTCAATTGCGAGTTCGCCAGTCCCTTGTTGGGCAAGGTCGCGGTCACAATAGCATTGGCGAGGTTCGGTTTGAGCTGCAGCTCGGAAAATTTCAGCGGAAGGACGCCCGCCGGTGCACTCTTACGTAGTGGTAGCGAATGATCATATTCCTGGTCACTGTCAAAAATAGCTACTCGTTAATAGTGAGGGAGGGGGCATGTATCGTAGGTTTTACCTTACTCGTGGCGTAACGGTAATGTTCAACCTGACGCAGCGTTCTCACCACGCCGTATCCAACGTCTGAAAGTGTCCGGCTGCGTGTCGAAGGCGAGCGGACACGAGCTGGCTGAAGACGCAATTGTCCCAGAGCATCTACTAAATAGGTGACATTGCGAAATCGGTAGCCCAGCTCACGCTGCAACGCCCTCAATTCGGCCAGCGTCATGATGTCTGCTCGATCATTGCAATGCGCATCCCATAATCGACGGGCTTTGCAAGAGGGATAGTGCAGGCCGCCAAATTGGTTTGCAGTCGCAGAGTGCTAAGCTCGGCGCAGAACGGCGAGAAGTCGATATCAACAATGCTTTACAATCTGCAATGGTGTCAGGAGAGAGAAGATTTCTTCAGTTGCTTGTCGACGCGCCGACTGCAGTCCGTTCACCGCTTTGGCCTCCGCGGCACAGATCCTTTCAGTCTTTTTGCCTTCCTTTACCGCTTTGGAGCGGGAGTCTCACGTGCCAGGTACGTCCTCGATCTGGACGCGGGTCAAAAACTACTTAACAAACACACACTCTCTCTCTTCATCTCTCTCACACACATTGAAGTCGCCCCTTGCCAGTTTCATCTACTGTCTGCTGCTAGTTCTCCAAATCACTCGATTATCAAAGGGAAAAACGGAAGATGAAGATATTCTTCTCCTGTTCGGACAACTCAGAATGGCAGACGATTCCTCCAATAACAGCGGGCGCTACACGACCCCGAGTGACGTGACAGGGAGGCTGCACTGGTGCTGACTGCTGAGATGCGCGATAACTGCTTTTCAGGCAAAATGTCAGCTCCATCCTCTCTCTCGGCTCACTCACTTACTCCCTCTCCCATTCCTCCGCTGATAGCCTTGCATGAAGGATGGGATGCGGGGCTTTCCGTCTTTTCCGCCATCGTCGATCCCCACCGACAAGTGCGGGATCTGCTCAAGGAGTGGAGCGCCGCCCGGAGCGCGTCATCCGCGACACCCAACCTCAGCCTTCCCCAAGCCCAAACCTCACGGCCAATAAAAGACGATCCAGACCACCCTCCAGATCTTTGGCAAGTCGCCTATGCCACTCTTGATGACGAATCTCGACTCAACTTCCTTCACCTCGACCGGTTGATGGGGATGCTCGCGCGTCGGCTGCAATGCTGACCATCGTCGATAAGGTCATTCGGGACACGCGCGCAGAGTACTGTACCAGAAACACCAGGCGAAGGGTCTGGTATTTAACCTCGGGCATGACAGAGTGTTGGACATTAGAGGAACGGCGCAGAATGTACTCCGATCTGCCCTGGCCTTCAAAGATGTTGTCAGTGCGGCAGCCGCTTTTGATCCGACCGGCCATGCGTCCAGTGCCTGGACCGTGGTCTCGCTCGGTCTTACGGTTACTTGACCCCTCCCTCTTCATGGTGAAAGTAGCTGACCATATGTCTAGCCACTAGATGATGCAAAATGGTCTAAGCCAACGCGACGCATTCTTCCTCTCCGCCGACGTTCTCGCCGACGCCCTTGCCCGTTATTCTCTCGTGGACAGCCATTATCGCCAGCGGAACATCCAAAGGCAGTCATATTGACCGAGCCATTACGAATGTCTACATTGCCATACTCAACTCCGCAGAGGTTGTTGTCACGCGCGAATCGAATCGAGGGGTCAAAATAATCGAATCGATTCTACCGCCGAGCGAAACGGCTCTGAAGCAATTGGAAACGGCCATAGGACAGGCGGACACTGAGTTGGGGAAGTGGATACAGGTTGACGAGAGCCTCTCAAGGGACAGGGAGGCAAGAGAGATACTGGCCGGGATTGACAGACTCCAGTCTAGCATCAATCAGATCAACGACCAGATCCCTGCACTTCCCGAAGCCGAGGGTGTCACTTTCGAGTCGTTTGCCAACCAAGATGATCCCCGCTGCCTAGAGAACATCCGAGTCGATATCTTCCGAACTATCTACGACTGGGCCGTCGATCCGGACACTCAGTACTCGTCATACCTGAAGCGATGAACGCAAAGTGCAGTTGCAGCATTTGTCCTTTAGGAACTAACCGACAGACGCTTCGATCAAGAACAATCCGTTCCACGTTGATGAGAAAGCCACCCACCATATGGTAGCATTTGGCTGTATCGACCCGCACTTCGATATGGAATGCCGGTTGTCCGCTGACGGGCGGCTGCTCGCCATCATTTGAGGCGACCGCTACGCCGGAGGAGCCAAGCTTGTGGAAACAATAAACCAGCGCGTGATTCTTGACTCCCCCCCCACATTCTCGGATGCCATCCCGTCCCTCAAGAGTGGTGAAAAGAGCCACATGGGAAACCTTTCGCAGGATGGTCGGTTCTTTGCTCTCGCACAGCCAAACGGGTTCTGGATATATGATACCACGAACGGCGAGAGGATAGAATTGAGCTTGCCCCCGGAGAAAAATCGCAGTCAGTGGCTCGGCCAGTGGTTGACGACATTGAATGTAGCCAGCTATACCGGACGTGCCCTCACGGATCTTCCCAGACAGAATTTGACACCTCCAAAAACGAATCATCAGAATCGGATCTATCCAGACCTGCCATCGGGCGATGGCTTGAGGCCATCATCCTAACGGATCTATCAGCGGGGCTTGCGCAGAGAGCTTGGCGACTTGACTCAGCTAAGTTAAGCCTGAGGCCATTGGGTTTGTGGGGCTCGATGGGGAACTGGCTATAAATTGCCGGAGACCCTCCTGTTCCTTTCACATCGTATCCCTTTCCCACCTGAACAACCCACTTCCCTCCCCGTACATTCCTCGACTTTCCACTGAATCCACAGAAGAATGGCCACTGCTCAATCCAGCGCTCTCGCGACCGTAGAAATTCTCGAGAGTATCCTCCTGCACCTCGACATCCAGTTCATCCTAACCTCGGCGCAGCGGGTATGTCGCACCTGGCAGGATGTGATCTCGACGTCACCCTCGCTGCAATAGCACCTCTTCCTCCAGCCAGACTGGAAGTGCAAGCCTCCGCTACTAGTCCGCGTATTCCCGGCATGGTTCCTCTCCAGCGAGTAGAAGTCCGAACGGAAGGAGGAAACCGGACCGTACGGCGTCACATCACGGTGGGACCTCGACGACCCGGCGCAGAAGGCGTGTTTCACGCGCCGCACAGCCAGCTGGCGGCGGATGCTGGTGCGACAGCCGCCCATTCTGGGAGCCATCTTCTTCAAGCACACGCCGTATGACAAGACGAAGATCGACAGAATCGACCTATGTCTACGGCCTATTCCTTTTATGCGCTGGTCTTCCGTCAAGTAAGCATGCCACAGATTCTAAGCTCGTTAGTAGTAGGAGGAATAATCAAACAAGCATTTGCATCACACCCATCCCCAAATATAGAAGCCCCAACCAAACCAATTGAACCAAAAGCAACCCCCTAACCGCCAACAACCACATCATCCCCCTTAAAAACCGCCCTCCAATGCGCGCGCACCCCCTCACACAACCCAGTGTTATTCCTCCACGACACAAACAACCCCTCATACGCACACGCCACACTAACCGTCTCCTCCCAGACGACCCTCTCAGCATCAAACCCGATGCTCTCCAGCGCCATCGGCGGATAAGTCCACAGCCTAGCCGGGCGCCCATCCAGACCCCTCAACTTCCTCCCGAGCAGCTCCTTCCCGGGATTAAACTCCGGCGCACCGGCGTGGATGAAGAATGCGCGGGGTGTCAGCCCGAGCCCTGCTCCCTTTCGACCATCCGGTCCCATCCGATGAACAGCAAAATCCTCTCCCGGATCAACCTGAACAAACCCCGCATTCAGCGCGGCCGTCGCTTTCGCAGCGGTATTCATCCGCCCGATATCTACCGGCGGAGTGCGCACCGCATAGAACGGCAAGTCCAGAGCCGTCGCGGCGTGCAGGAAGGTATCCTTGTCTCCGGCGCCGGGGGCACCTTGGTTCAGGAGCGGGTAGTAGTATTCCGGGCCGTGGAAGTTGTAGTATGCTGCTAGCAGGAGGGTGGGGAGGTGCGTGCGCTTAGAGAGGAGAAGGGTCCCTGCTTCTGTGGACGCGCGTGAGGTGGATTCAGGGGTGGGTTGGCGGGAGATCGTGAAGTAGATGCCTGCGGCGGTGTTGGTCCAGAAGTCTGGCCATGTGACTAGGCCTGTTGTTGTGAATGGGGCGGAGGTGAGGAGGAGAGCTGGGTCGTGGAGGGGGATGTTGTCTGCGTCGAGCCAGAGGAGGGTCTCGAAGGTGGAGAAGAGGATTGCGAAGGCTTTGAGTTGGTAGCCTTTTATCCTCGTTGTGTTTGTGTTTGTGATGGAGGAGAGGAGGATGCAGTTGGCGTTGAGGGCTGGGAGGACGCGCTCGCAGATTTCTGCTTCGTATTCGCTGTCATCTTGCAAGAAGACTTCGACGGGGAGGGTTGAGTTGGTGCGGCGGAGGAGGTGGAGGGTTACGACTAGCGTCGGTAGGTATGTGCCTCCTGCGGCGGTGACGATGCCTTTTGTCCCTGAGATGAAGGCGCGCGGGGAATTGAGGGTGTGCAGGCTTTGCACGAAGCCGTCGTGCGCTGTCTGCATCGGGAGCTCGATCTCGTTGCGATTCTCGATGTAGTCTTCGCGAGGGATGGGGGTGACGCTGTCGAAGCGGACGGCGCCGGCGCTGCCGCGGAGGATCGGTGCTGGGCACTGCGGTGCGTATCGGGCCAGCAGGGGGTGAAGCTGTTGCCAGAGCTGGGAGCGTTGGTCGTGGAGTGTGCTATGCTGGCATTTGGGTCGCTGGTGCCGGAGGTAGTGCAGATTCAGGAGGAGGAAGACGAGAAATAGAGACGCGACGATGGTCCGGCGGGCACCCGGCATTGCGTTAAGCTTACACTGTAGATAGGATGATAAAACGAGAGAGTTTGACCATAGTAGCTATGAGAGAGATTATGAGTAGCTTTGTTGCAGTGCCGCAGATTGATTTGGGGTCTTGGTGATAACCGCGGTGCAAAGCTGGTATCTGGGGCGGCCAGTAAGCGAAGCCCTAGAAGCGCCGGGACACACTATACAGCCTCAGTAACCACACAGGCTTAGCCGCCCGGCATTCCTGCAGTCTCGGACCGGGAAGCTGAAAAGAAGGGGGGTCCGGGGGTTCTCCTCGGGATACTTATTGGGTCAGTCCGATGTCTCTGTGACGCAGGTCCGGCGTGATGCTATACAAAGGCATACGGCCCATAGTAGTGTGATTCAACAATAACTCCTAATGGAAAGACAAAGAGTATGCTCTGACATGCTGATATCGATCCATTATCACAGCTGTTGTTCCGACGCCCCGGATTGAAACTCTCCATAATCATTCTTTATGTGGAGTAATTCAGCCTACACAGACCATTGTTCCATACCTTCGATTCAAGACTTGAAAAAACTACAGAATGATAGCTTCACAGCATATCAGCTGGCTATAAATATCCCGTTAGTCTTTTCATCACTCCATCATATCCCACACATTCCCAGGCAATAGACTGTCCGAGAACCTCAAACGCAACCATGCAGCCTTCCATGAACGCCTGCATGAACGCCCTGGGGATGATCAGCAGCTCAATCGAGGAGGAAACCTGGGAGACCGAGTTCGAGGGCCACAGCATCACGGTGACCGGAGAGAAAGAACCCCTGCAGCGCCTGCGCAGCCACCGTACAAGCCCGGCCGCCGACCCCGAGCGTTCCGAACTGCTGATCCCCGTCCTCACCTTCTGCATTCCCCCCAATGTAGACGAGCCATGGGAGTTCGCCGTCCGCTTCCTGCAACACGAGGTCAACACGCAACGCCAGAACCACGATTATCCCGCGGACACGACCTTCGCGGGCGTCGCCTGCTGTGAACAGCTCGGGCGATATCGCATCTTCTACGAAGCGTCTCCCGCCGATCCCGGGCCGTTGCTGGGTTATACCTCGCCGCGCGGCCAGGTCGAGCTCCCTATGACGTTGGACCCCATGGATCACTCTATCATCCAGCACTTGGGCGCGTTCGTACTCTTCATGCTCCTCCAGAAGAACGGGAGACAGGCTCGGGCTGAGGCCACGACTGACTGATTATGGCCAGTATGCATAAATACACTTGACTACACCCTGCTCTTTATCCTTCAATCCAGATATAAGCGTCCCCGGGGGAGAACCCCCGGACCCCCCTTCCCTTCAGCTTCCTGGTGCACCTCAATCCATACAGAGACAAACTATGCCCCCTCAGCCAGAACCTCAGTCCTAGACCGACTCTTCGGATCCAGATACGGCCTCTCGCCAATCCCAACCGCACGATGCCCAAACCGCTCGCCGAGCCCCTCATAATCAAACGTCGCCGTATGGAACACACTGCGATTATCCCAGATCGCTAGACATCCACACATCAGCCACACCCCACCCAAATCCCCACCAAGGAAGGAGGAGAAACATACCAATATCATGTTCATTTCTCCACTTCAGCCGAACCTGCAAATCATGATTCCGCTCCACAATCTCCCGGAACCGTCCCAATAACTCCACCGACTCCTCAGCCGTCAACTCATTAATAAACTTCGGAAACGGCCCGACCGCAAACACACTCTTCCAGCCCGTCACCGGATTCGTCCGCACAACAGGATGCACAGCGGTAACCTCGGCCCCAACATTCAACGGACTCCCGCGGGGGTCCGTATAGATCCGTACCTCAGCGGGATTCCGCTCGGCAGCGCGCAGGAACCCCTCGCCGGAGAACGTAGCCGTCAGACCCTCGAGAAATTGCCGGTAGGCCGGCGAGAACCGGTCGTAGATCTCGTAGCCCGAGGCCCAGAGCGTGTCGCCCCCTGTGCGCGGGAGCTGCGTCAGGCGCAGGGAGGTGTAGTCTGCGGGGGCGGGCTCGAACTGGATGTCTGAGTGCCATTGCGCGGAGTCGTAGTTGCGTTTGTTCGGTTGAGCTGGGTGGTTGAAGAGCTTCTTGCGCGCGAGCGAGCTGACGGTGCTGATTTCGGCGTCATCGACGCCGAATTCGTTGGTGTTGTTCAGGACGGGGTGGATGTGGAGGGTTGAGGTGCTGGGTTTGCCGGTTAGGATGCCTAGGCGCTGGATGAGCTTCTTTTGCAGGTCGTCTGTTAGGTTGCTTTGCGAGCGGAAGATTACCACCCCGCGTTCGGAGACTGCGTTGGGTATTTGTTAGTCAGTTGGGGGTGGTTAGGGGGAAGGGGTGTGTACTGGTGATGGCCAGGTCGCGCACGAGCTCGTCCGCGTTCGGCGCGTTCAGCAGGTCGTCTACGATGTTGACGGTCGGGTACTCGCGTCCGATGACCGGGGTCGTCTCTTCGTACTCGAACTTGTCCAGTGCGCCGCTCTTCTTCAGAGGTTTGGGGTACTGTGGCTGTTGCTGGTCGGCATCGGGGTGCGGGTGGATGGGGATAGAGTCGTCGATTCCAGGTGCCATGATGAGAGTGGGGGGTTTGTTGTTCAAGGGATTGAGTTTGGAGTTCAATTGAGATCATGTTGGATAGCGCTATTTATACTTCTAAGTACCGTAGGACTGGTTTCCTGTATAAGCCCAACGTCTATCCCGGCATATCACGCAATCAGCGGTGCATGTTATGCAACCACCCGCCAACAATGCATCACCGGCCGTGCGTACCCCGCAACTGTCGGCTCGTTGCGCCATGTGTGATCTTATCGATTGATCTGGCTCTCTGTCGTCCTATCGAGGTGCTTAAACACGCGGATTACGCCATCGGTGCCATGGATGGCATATGCGGTAGCGTTTCTCATCACGAATCGCATGCCGAGTACCCGGTATTGACTGCGATGAACACAATACATTCTTACTTGGAGTGCTCGCACTGTGTAAGCATTATGCTCGATAGGAACAATGCGTGGGTGACTGCAGTTCTGTGGGGGTACTTTAATGAACCATGTCATAGACATCTACTGAGCCGTATGTCGGAGCCTGGGAGATGTGAGGCGAATAGTAGCAGCATCTCTCTAAAATTGAGGTTGGCTGGGAAGCTGAAAGAAAAGGGGGTCCGGAGGTTCTCCCCCGGGACGCTTATATCTCTGGTAAAGGCTTGAGGTGCACCAGGAAGCTGAAAGAAAAGGGGGGTCCGGGGGTTCTCCCCCGGGACGACCATGTTCAGTGTACATTATAATGCCTACTATATTGTGACCGTGTTTATAAGAATAGCGTGATGCAGCAAAAGCAAAAGGTATCAATTCTGCGGACTCATCCCCAAGAAAAACAACATATGCATTCCAAAACGGACGCTCAAAAACTCCCCCACACAGATGCACGTCTGGGCCAACCACCCCTCACCCCATGTCACGTATATCGTCGGAATCTAGGCAAAGCCGGGGAAGCAGTCCTGGAGGGTCTTGTTGTGCTTGTTCTGGGCATGCTCGGTGAGGGCGGGGGCCTTGGCGGTCTTGAGGAAGGTGGACCTGCAGATCTGGCAGATGATGTCCTTGGCGGCTTCGTTCTATGAGAGTGTGAGCGGTGGTCGATGATCTACTCCATCTTCTTCCTTTTCTCTCTTCATCGCTCCCTCTCTTCAGTTCGCCTCCCCATGACAGCCCCTCTCCGGAAAGCAGAAATACGTACGGCCTTCAACTGCGACTTCCCGCCCTTGTTAGCATCCTTGGCGTTGCGGTCACGCTTCATCTGGGCTTTGGCTCCCTGCGAATCAACCATGATAAGTATGGGCTGGCACAGATACCGCGGGGTGGGTGGTATCCCGCGCGCGGTTTCGCTGGACTTGAGCGGGAGACTCCGCTCAAGTCATCGATCGCGTTGCATCTTGCAGAGTAGAAATCAGTTAGTCGCTTACGTTTCCCATGGTGGCGGTGGTGCTTTTGGCAATAACTCGAGAGAGAGGAGAGTGGTGGTGGTGAGATGGAGTTGGTCTGTTCAGGGGTTGTTGTGAGAGAAAGTGTCAGATGCGGGGGAAATTTTTCTTCGAAAGGAGGGGATCGGAAGTTTTTTTCTCGCGCGGCTTATCTTTGGCCAGGGGCAGTTGGGTCTTGCTGGATTGGGGTTAGTGTGGAGGACTGAGGCAGAAAAGTGGATGGGGGCCTCAGGCTGCCACTTGGGTCTAGACCGTGTTGGAGCCGAGGCATTTTCATCAACAGTTGGTATGACTCTTCGGACTGCGCCAAGTGTGAAAGACAAGGTGAATCGATATCGCAGATGGATGTAAGGTATTCTTTGATGAGTATCTCTGTTACTTTTTGCTTCTATGACCTCTCAAAGTGACAGCGTGGCGAGAGACCAACCTTGTTGCAGTGCCGCTCTGTCGGGTTCGTTGCAGTACTAGGACAATATGACATGCCATGGCCCTGTCAACAATTGTCACCGCTTTAATGCATGAATTGGCCCGGGGAACTGACTGCGAGCTATAAAGTCTATTTGTTCATCAAAGCCCGGGCTCTTCCTACATACTCTCAAGCATCTGGCCACTGTCAAGTCGATCTTATACGCTCGCGCGACGGTGCATGACAGTATATCAACTCTACCACGATTTGACCGATCACAGAACGAATAACTCATCAATTAATCCTGATCCGTGAAGACTCATCACTGTCTCATCCTCAGGGCAGGACGATCAATCGCAGCGAATCTAAGAAGCATGTCAATCCTACTGCTGCTTTCTACATCATTTTCTCAAAGCATACTCAGCATGATTGTGGATGTCGACCAGCAAGTCCAACTCGTCCCCCTTCAACTGATATACTATTTTTGTTTGTACTCTTGATATGGTGATGCTTTAACTCAATCCCCATGCGTACCAGCCATGATCAGCCAGTACGACGCTACCCTCCGGTAACTTCCTCAAACCTTCATAGAGAGAATCAACCGCCGCAACGGCGCATTCGCACCCCTCCTCGCCTCTACCTCATCCAACACCCCCCAAACCCCCTCCCACAACTCCTCAAGCGTCGTCAGCGTATATTCAAAAGCCCCACACTCCCTCATCGCCTCAACAACCGCCTCCTTCTCCTCATCCGCTAAGCCCCTCCTCACCTCGCCCACCGGCCCCGGAAAAACAAGCCGATGAACCTCCGTCGCCCTCGCACTCCTGCTCAAAGTGCAAACCAACGGAAACGAGAACTTCCCCTCATCCAGATCCTCACAGCGCCCTTTCTTAGCCGTGTACTACCCAGCATCGCATCGTATCGCATCAGCCTCTGCCCTTCACTCAAACCAGAAGAGTACGCACCTCAAGATCGACAAGATTCAAATAATCATCGCGTATCTGATAATACCGCCCCAACAGCGCAACAAGCCGCAACACCTCTTCATTCCCTTCGTCCCCGGTATCCGCACCGGTACCTCCAGTCCCGATCCGCATCCACCGCACCACCAACCGAAACAAACTCCCGGTCTTGTTATCCACCATGCCCAGATACTCGGCCAGCGAAGGGCATTTCTGCTCGAATGTCCAATGAAGATCCAGCGCCTGACCCGCGCCGAGATTCTTGAGTTCCTGGAAGAAGATCTGCAGCGCTGTCTCCCCGAGACGCTGTGCGATGCTCGCTGTCAGCGTCATCAGGGTGTACGTCGCGCTGTTGACGGTCTGGCCCAGGCCGTATTTTATGTGTGCGGCTGGGTGGCCGCGGCGGAGGGGGGTGCTGTCTTCTATATCGTCCAGCCTATAATTCAATCAGTTGGTGGCTGGTTGGGGGGATGGGGTTGGGGGTGGGGAGGGGTGTACTGTACACTAGGATGGTGGTGAAGAGCGTGGCTGTTATCTCGCGCATGGGCGTGAGGTATTCTTCTGGTGTTTGGAACCAGGATTCGAGGGCTGTGATGAATTTGGTTAGGGTGGCTTTGCCGGGTAGGGCTTGCGTGTATTCTATTGGGGCGCGGCAGATCTGCCCTGGGTTAGTTGGGTCTTGGGGTTAAAGGTGGGGAGGGTACGTCTTCTGCGTTTACTGGCTGGAAGGGTGCTAGGAGGGTTGTTTTGGGGAGGGTGGGTTTTTCTTCTTCCCGGGGGTTGGTTTGGTTGTCATTTGGGGGGTTGTTTGAGGGCTCCATAGTTTTGGGTTGGTTGGTCTTGATGGTGGTGAGGTTGAGAAGGTGGGACAATGAGGTTGGTTTGGGTTCGGAGATAGCCGCCCGCTTATCGGTCTGCTACCCCACACTACAGTACTTCAAGCACTTCATCTAAGCACAGCGGGGAGAGTCTGTGGCTGGGAGCTGAGAGGAAGGGGTCCGGTTCTCTCTGGGGATACTTTATAGAACCAGTGATATAGGATTGAGTGTAGCCAGGAAGCTGAAAGAAAAGGGGGGTCCGGGGGTTCTCCCCCGGGACGCTTATATCTGGTATAGGGTTGAGGTGTCTGGGAGGTAGAAGCAGAGAGGTCTTCCTTGAGTTGAAGGCTGTTTGACCAAGTGGTCCGGAAGATATGCACAGGAGTGAATCAAGCTAAACAGAAGCACGGGGTCATTTTCACTAGGGAAGAAGGTCGAATTTTTATCTTCGAGTTATTATGACGATGGAGTTTGATGATTCTTGGCACTCTTTGTATACTATCAACAAGAGTATAGCATAAGATAACAAGATATGGATGTAGATTTCATTTCTTCAGGGCAAATGTGGCTCTCAAAAATATGTGCTGATACCTACGGGCTAGAAAGATAATTGAATGCATTAACTACGCACACTGACCATGAAAACATGCATAGAATATTTAATATACACTGAAGTTGTCTGCTTGAGCTGACCAGTTCTACCAAGCCCATGTATACCAAGTGGGAAAGAGCACCCGTTGTCTAACCTTGCCCAACTCCATCCGACTACACTATCATTCACCAAACCAAAATTCACCTTCATCGGACTTCACAACCATAAATCAGCACCGTATTCTAACTGCATCGATTAGGCCTCTATCTAAGCCATCCACTGAATTCCCACTCCAGTTCTTCCCGAGCAAACCCACCAAGTCTCACCCATAATCAAAACAAAGACTAGTACCCACCAACCATCCTTTGTCCATCACTCCCAACCACTTTCAACACAGTTACCACAAAGACACGAAAATAGCATCTTTATCTTTTCTATCGAAGTGAAACAGTGAATTCACCCTGCATGGCCATCACAGCGATAGCCCACTCTTCCATCCAAGCGACTTTTCACCAACCTAGTACATCGTTCTATCCACAGCGCTACACTATCCTGAGCGATTAACAACAAACCTGCTCAACTTAGTTCTCTTCCAGAACCACCTATCATTGAACAAAAACATCTTCTCATCTTGTCTCGTCCACATCGGTTCAACTCACCCATCGTTCCGTTCTCCCTCACATTAGACTGAACCCAGTCAACACACACAGAAAGACAACAAACGGAACCCAATCCGGAGAATAAAAACAAGACTTACACCCACCACCACCTCACCCATCATCCTTCCCGCAACTACAAGTTCCGAAATGGCTCGGGCAACGAAAATGAAACGTGCAGCCGCGATGCGGAAGGGAAAGCAAGGTGCTGCGTTGAAGGAGAAGACACTGGGTTTACAGCGGAGGGAGCAGGGTCTCGAGATGGAAGTATCCAACGGGAATGGGATCAAGGTTGCGCCGCAGAGTGGGAAGGAAAAGGAGAAGAAAACACGGGTTGTTCAACAGAATGGTTTGGGTCCCGAGAAGGAAACACAGGTTGTCCAGGAAAATGGTCAAGGTTCTACGAGGAAGGACGATCAGCCCGCTAAACAGAAAGAGAATCGCTCTTCCCAGCAGAAGAACCAACCTCCCCAGCAGAAAGACAACCAACCCGCCAGACACAGAGGAAAAGGCAGACCACGGAAGAATCAGCCCCCAAAGCCAGCGCAGCCTGCAGACAAGGACGAAAACGAACCACAACAACAGGATGGCAACTCCACAAAAACCAACCAAACCTCTGAACAGACAACCAAGCGCAAGGCTCCCCTCTCACAGAACAGCAACCCTCCCAAACGACGCCGCCGCAGTCCGGCGCCCAGTCCTCCTCCGAAGTCCGTACAAACCGAGGGAATGCGTGCCCCCCGTTCGAGACGAATTCCCTCGCAACACAACGAAGAGCTCCGCAGGACCCGGAAGATGCGCGGGAGGGCACGAGTCGACCAGGCAAAGTTCCCATTAACCGAAGGACAAACCAAAGGAATAACAAAGTCTAAAGAAGACGGGGAGGAGGAACAACCCACAAAAAACCTCCACGCCCGGTCACGAATAAGCGGTCCAACTCCGAAAGAAGCAGTCCGGATACTGGCCCATGAGAAACGGGAGAAAGTACTGCAAGAGATACTGATCCGCGAGCGACAGCAAAAGGAAGGGAAAGGGGTTGAAGAGCAAAACCCAGGCCAGACAGGACGAGTCCTCCGCAATCATTCCCAGCTGAGCAACATCTCCCAAGCAGGAACTCGCCGACAACCCCCGAAAGAAACCCAGCCCCCTGCCCAAAGCAAAGAAAAACACACAGCCGCGCAGCAAAAACTGCTCTTCCAAACCCAGGCCGTCACCCAAGCCACCTACAATGCCCTGACTCGCAAGCTAGACTCCAAAAGCGCATTCACCGCGCAAGGACAGCAGACCGACGAAGACCGCGAAACCACAGATATCATCAACGAACTCAACGCCCACCCCACCGACCTAGTCAGCCAATTACCGATCGGGAAGGTCTTCAACGTAGCACGATACCTCGACACGCAGATGCTAAGTCGACTAGCGCAGACCTGCAAAGCATTATACCAGAAACTAAAGGTCGAGCTGCGGCTGCGCAAAGACTCCGCTGAGATTCCAGACTGGGCGTGGCGCGACGAGGTCCGACTGGGCCTGTTCGACGAAGAGGGCCGAAGAACAGTCGAGTGGAACATCGATACCGGGTTCCATCCGAAGCCGATGGAGCTGGCGACGCTGCACGGACGCGTGGACGATGTACGCGCGTATCTGCGCATGGGCGCCGATCCGAACTGTCTCAATGTCTATGGAATCCGGCCGTTGCGGTGGGCGGTGGCGGCGGGGAAGCCAGAGGTCGTGCAACTGCTGCTGGAGGACGAGGCGGACGCGAACCTGCTGGACGAGGACGGGAGCGGAGGGGCGCTGGCGGGGCCGTTCATTGGGAGGAGGGCAGAGATGGAGCAACTAGTGGAATCGCTGCTAGCCGCCGGCGCCCAGACGTGCAGCATCGAGGCCTTCGAGAACCTCTGCCACTGTCGCAAAGCCGTCGCGTACATCCAGCGCGCCATCGCCAACGGCAGCAAATTAGCCCAGCTGAGAGGTCTACGCGGCGAGACCGTGCTGCAAGTGGCCGCGACGCTGGGGCTGAAGGAGGTCGTGGCCGTGCTCGTCGCAGAGGGCCTCGACCTGGACGCAGTCAACGACCACGGCCAGACGGCGCTGCACTGCGCGCTCCGCGACGGCAGCGAGGAGACGGCCCTGGTGCTCATGGACGCAGGCTGCGCCCTCGACCCGCTCGACCACTCCAACCGCGACGCGCTGGCTCTAGCAGTGGAGAAGGGCTACACGAGCGTCGTGACGCAGCTCCTCGATACCCCCAACTCGAACATCGACTTCAACGCCACGAGAAAGTACGGCGAGAACCCGTCAGCGGATAGACGCCATCTAGAGGGGGCGTTCCACTTCCGTCGGCTGGATATCATGAAGCAGATGCTGCTTAAACGAAGCCATCAGCCCGATGATGTTCTGCATGCTAAATGTCGGGCATTAGCCCGGTCGGATCCGATACATGCGGAGGTGTATGAGGATATTGCGCTGTTGATGGGCAGTTCGATGCTGAGTTTTGGGGTCGGAGCTAGGGTTGTTGTTGATGCTGGGGTTGCGGGGGCAGAGGAGAGGTAGCGGAGTTTTGATTTTGGGTTGGGTAATTGCAGTTCGTCTTGGTAGATGCATGCTAGTTGTTGTTGTTTGGCTTGGTGCTGGTGATTTTGTGTGCGTGAGGCTTGGGCGTATGTGCTGCAATGTAGAGATTGACTAAGATGCTTCCATGCGAATCAATTTCGGTGCTTCGGAATAATAAACATGGATGCTTCGATCTAATGAGCGTAGGTGTTCTGATATAATCATTGGTGATGCTTCGATGTAATTCAGTGTAGATGTGCGATGTAGATGACGTAGATGTTGATATTGATATAGTAAACATAGATACGTCACCATAATCTAAACTAGATGCTTTGATACGATTCAACAGATGCTTCGATGCATGCAACATAGATTCTTCTGTGATTCAACCTAGGTGCTCTAGTGTGTTACAATCCATATACTTCGGTGTCGAGATTTGATGTAAGTGCTTTGATGTAACATGGATGCTTTAATATAATACATGTAGATACTTTGATGTAATCTACGTAGATGCTTTAGTGTGATCAATATAGGGCCTTCCACGTAAGTCAACCTAGATGCTTCGATGGATTTCAGTAGGTACTTCGATGTAATTCATGTAGATATTAGATGCAAGTCAACCTAGACTCTTGCAGGTGATTCACGTAGATGCTTGCATGTGATCCAACAAAAACACTTTGATGTACGCTTCAAGGTTGCTCTGAAATAATTCAACATAGATACTTCGATGCAAATGAATATATATGCTTCAATATAGTTCAACGTAGATGCTTGATGTAATCCATGTAAATACTTATGTAGACGCCAATACAGAATCCCTCAAGGTTGAGTGCCGCAGAGCGAACTCGTCCAACCTAGAACATCAACTACAGGAAACTACAACCAGGACGTATGTAGATGCAAGAGGAGAGGTAGATTATCTATCTAGAATATCCAGCAATATGCAAAGTTGTAGGCGGTCTATGTACGCACGTATGTACCAACCCCCAACGATTCAGGTCCAATAGCCCGACTCTATCCGGCTCCCACTAGAATGCACCACTTACTAAAAACGCACCACAGAAAAGAAGCAAAGAGAAGAAGAAAGATCATACTCTCTCCCCCCTCTTCTCCTCCGAGATGCCCTCTCCCTTGCCCACCACCACCTCTTCAGTAACACCCCCGATATCCCTCGCATTCAGATACACATCGCCCTCCTCATCATCCGCCGCTTGTTCCCAGCCCAACTTCTCGGTTTTGATCCGGTTGTGGTTCTCCGTCGGCCAAAACAGACAGATCCCCCAGTACACGATGAAGGAGGTCACGAAGGACAGAATCCAGCCTAGATCGCCCATTCGCTGTGCTGTCACCGATACGCTGGCGCCCAGGGAGCCTACAAAACCTGGGAACGGGAATGCGATGCCGACGAGGTAGGCGATCACGGCTTGCAGGTTCCAGCCGCGGCGGTAGTAGTAGCTTTTGTTGAGGGGGGTGCCGTCGTAGAGCGCGGGGATGAAGATGTTGCCTTTTGCGAAGATGAAATCTAGTTCCGTTAGTATCTTATGTTTACTGAGGTTGCTGGTGCAAGTCTGGCTACGGCCAACTGGACACTCACATTCACAAACCATAATCGCAACCACACTGCCCATGAACAACGCATATCCCGACAGGAATGTCTGGAATTTACCCGCCGTGGCGAGGATCTCCCACGGACACACGATCCAGGCCAACGTGTGCACGATGTACTGCCCCCGGCGCATGTTAATGTACCGCGGGAACAGCATCGACGAGTCCGCCCCAAAGGAAATCATGTTCGCCGCCACGTTGGTGCCCAGGATCTGCACCAGCCACGCAAAGGCCGCCAGGAACACTGCAAAGCGAGTCGTGCCGGACCAGTAGCGGTCGAGGATGAATTCCATGAGGTCCCATTGGTTCCTATTGATTATCATGTTAGTGGGTAGGGGGTTTTGGGGGGAAGTGAAAAGATGGGCCTACCAGATCGAGGTCCCGTATTTGTTGTTGATGGCCGATGTCGCCAGAATACCCAGACTCGCCGACAGCGTCGTCGCGATCGGGTTCGAGATCAGCTGCGTCCACAGCGGGCCGTTCTTCGTCTTCGCCCAGCGGCAGTAGTCCGGTTGGTTCGTGATCAAGGTGGCCGTGTTACTGTGGTGCTGGTTAGATTGACGCCTATCGTGGGATAGTGGAGCGCACTCACCCCAAGCCACTGTTGATGCCCGAAATAATCAACCACGCCATCGCCGTCGTCGACTTGGTTTCCTGCGTGTACACGGAGCCGATCTTCCCACCGGTGTTCACCATGGCGAAGATAAACAGCCCGAACATCGCAGGCAGCGAGATAAACGTCTTGAAGATGAAGAATCCCCGCAGCTGGTATGGCCGGAAATGACAGAACGGCAGGTGCACCACCCAGCACAGGAACAGCGCCAGCATCATCTGCGTCGTGATGTGTGCGCTCGCCGGCAGGTGGTTGGGGATCTCGGTGAAGTGGTGGCCGAAGATCGCCCGCAGGATGTTGTACATGTACTCTGCGCCGTAGTACACTGCGTCCGCGTTAGATTATGATATGTGGGTGCCTTTCGGAACTGGCGTATACGTACACTGCACCGCATACCAGACAATCGACAGCACCGCTCGCGCTCCGACAAAGTAGAAACTACCCCACATGCCGAAGACGCTGCGCCCGACACACGGGAATCCGATGTGGTATACACTGGCGGCGCGCGAGTTAAACGCCATAGCGATGGACGAGATCATCTGCGAGACGAAGATCACCACGATGGATTGCCACCAGTTAAGGCCAATTCCAATCATGCTCTGCTGCGGTTAGAACATTCCCTTTTGTCTCCATAACACAGACTCACCGATCCCAAAGTCCAGTTGGTGAAGGAGATGGACCAATAAAACGAAACATAGTTCCACCAGCGCCAGGCTAGGGGTGCGTGTTAGCACTGGCAGCGACGACCACACGGTAGAAAGACTTACTGCACTGCTCCGGCGGAGTGGGTAGCAGATCTGCAGGTAGGGTCAACAAGAGTCGCGTGCGCGGGCAGGTAAAGAAGTCCAACCTTCATTGGACCACCGCGAATTCGCATCCCGGCTGGAGTCCAGCTCGATGGCGGAGAGGAGTCTCGTGCCGGCTCTGGCCATGATGGATGATTAAGGTTTGCTGGAGAGACAAAGGTAGCAGTCCACCCCAGGCCCAAAAATTTGGGAGGGGAGGAAAGGGGAGGAGAGAGAGAATGAGAAACGTCACGGCGTGGACAGGATTTTATTCACAGCGGAGGAGTGTGAAGGCAAGGCCAAGAGAGGGGAGGAGTGGGGGGGTGAGATAGTGTGGCGCTTGCCTAGCCTTAATCCAAGTGCGTGAGACGATAACCACAAAACCAGAGCAGTGGGCCGATGGGAGTGATAAGACTCTGTTGTTCACGCAGACTGGCTGCAGCATGGCGGAGAATGCCTAAAGGAGAGTCGTGCGGTGATAAGCTCTGGTGGAGTGGGTTGCGAAGGTTGCAACCCTATTTGCCTCGCGCGTTGTTCTTAGTCACAATTCAGCTGTTCAGCCTATGAGACCAGTGACGCTAGACCGGAAACCGAGAGGAGGCACACGCGCACCGAATCTAGCGTGATACTCCCGGATCGACGTGAATCTGGCTGCTGGGTCGCTGCTATGCTATTTTCATCCTCACCGGCGGGCTCGGAGAGACACGGTGGCGAGGGAGGTAAATGAGGGTTGATTCGAGTCTAACACGGAAGACGCACTGTCAAAGATAATCTGTATTCACTTGCCAAGAAACATACCGGCAAAATCAGCCACGATTTTCGACGATATCAAGCTGAAATTTTGAATCTGGGGCGGTTCGTGGAAGTTTCTGCGCTGACGCCAAGGAGGCAGAAGTGGATGGCGAGGGTTGCCCACCCACCAATGAGAGACCGCCCATTGGATTCGCCGACGATAGCCTACACCCTCCGCATCGGAGCTGGATGATAGTTTTCCCGTAGATTTTCTTTTCTGTGTACCTCTGCTGCCTTCGCTGCTGTAGCTGCCATGACTCTCCATGAAATCAGAGTCCACCCAACATTCGCCATTCCGAGGTTTTCCCGAGTCATGCTGGCGATCGTCCAACAATGGTGTCACGCACTGATCATAGACGCATCCACGACTAATGGGTAACAGAGCGATGACACTCCCTGGGTTTGTTCTTCCAGGTGTCAGCCCGGCTGGGGTGACATCGTGCGCGATGCTCTTCAGCACTAGTCTGCTTCGGAGTTTTAGCCAATGCAACGGCTGTCAACCAACATTTTCAAGGACCCAACTAAAGTTCTAGCCCGTCTCTCGGCGCTTCACCCACGGTGCGAACTGGTTTCCTCACTCCTGGCGTTGACCCGGGCGGCACTGCTATAACGAGCATGTGACTGGCCTCAGGGTTGTTGCACTGCGGTGGACAGGGTTGGGGGGCTGACACCACTTTTAACCGTATGTCCATAAGCTGGCTGGTGATCGTGGCTGCAATGCGGACCACCGTGACTTGGGTGCAAAGTAGACGCCTCTCGTTCGGAGGGTTTGTGTTTTCTCCGCTCTCCTCACTCCGATTCTCGCTGCTCGGAGTTACTGTTAATCCCGCCCGGTATAGACATTGCCATCCCGACTGAACCCCGTCACCACATGATCGACTTCGTTGATCTCTGTGTAACCGCGGACATAGTTACTCGATCAGCGATCTTGCATGGCATGACAATCGAGACAGAGGTATTGTAGTCAGCCTACGGGTTCGGGGAGGTTGCAATGGATGCGTGGGTGTGGGAACCTTGGCGCGGCGTGTCTGATCCGATTGCGAGTGGTATCAATCTGCTCGGGGCGAGATCGCCGACTGATAAGGACATCTTGAACTCAGCCATGGGCCTGTTCGGGTTCGAGATAACTCTATCAGTTGTTGTACCACCTGGGTTTTGCTTTCTCTGTTACAAAGTCAGAGGACACAGCAGCGAGTCGCAAGCTGCACATCATACCGCCTGTCAATCCTGGCGGGTATGCAGAGTCTGCATAAAGTAAACCAGAGCACCGTAGGCCAGAATATGGGCTGCATCGCGTCAAGTCTGATGTAAATGTCGTCCACATTCTTCCCATCTACCCCTTCTCTCCTCTCCGTGAACATTGGCGCCGCGCCGTGATGACGTGTCGAGAGTAAGCGATGGCCGCCGTGTTCTTGCTATGGGGCCGAGAACCCGAGTCTGGGGGTTCAGCAGATCGCCAAGGAGAGAAAGTCTTGTCCCGTCGCCGGTCCGTCTCCAAAGACCTGTTTAGGAGCTTGTTTGTTGTCCGGGGACAGCCAGGATGGCGCTTCCTGATGGATCAAGTGGCATCGATCGTGTCGGGCATCGGAGGTGGAAGGAGCACTCCCTCCGATGACCCTTACGCTTGTGCAGTGCAGTGCATGTGTACAGTACCCTGCCCAATCACCGATCTCATCCAGCGCACTCCTTGCCAGTCGCGATCGCAATCTGGAAGTCTTTGTTGGATTCAAGGATGCTGTAGCAAACAGGGTAGTGTATCAAGTATAGCGACCTCATTACAGCTTTTCGTTTGTAGTGGTCTATCAAGTATACGTACAAAGACACGCCCCTTTGTAATAAGAGAGATACTAATTCAGGTACCGCCGACCCAGATCGAGCCGGCCGTGCTTAATCCAGACCCAACAATTCCGGCACTCGGCCCTAACTCGAGTCATTGACCTGACCTCACGAACGAGAGCGACAATTCCCGTTCAAACCGAGAGTTGTCATCAGGTCTATCGCTCACGACTAACGACCGGTCACGAAAAGCAGTTCGAAATGTAACCAGAGTAGCTCAGACGACTGGCCCCTCGGTCGGACTTTGCTTGGGTTGATCAAAGCGACAGATTGATTTCTTTGTTCTCGACTGTGTGTTTGTGCTTATTTCCAATCTCAAACACCCAGGGGTGGAGTCATCATCCCTGTGTACTTTGTAGAAGAATAGAGAGATAGATGAGCGACCGCGATCGAGTCAAGGAGGGACGCCACGATGGGGCGGGCCAACTGAGGGCTGTCAGTGCGGCCGCACATTGGGCCAGTCCAGTTGGGAATCCGTGGGGATCGACTCGACGGGGGAAATTGGACGGGCTGGCCGGTGGGGGACAGAAAGGATAGCAACTCGAAGCGTTGAGGTCACTTACTGGTGCTGGCGCCGGCCTACACGACTCGTATCTTACCTGGACTGCATCTTGGGGTCAGGGGGATGAATGTACTGTCTGTGTGTGGAGTGTCAGGCCGCGTGTGCGGGAACAACCACACAAAGAAGTTCTCCTGCACCTCTTTAAGTTGCAGGGTCGCGATCTTCCATGAAACACGATCTCAATCGCACTGGCGACACTGATAGACAATGAATGAATGCCGCCGGAAATGTTTTCTGGCCATTGCGCAGGTATCGTACAGAGCAATTTCCAAGCGAGATCCAATCAGTGTCCGTGAACCAGTGACAGTCGGGCTTCCAACTCCACCGGGGCCAGGATCTGCCCGTTTGCCCGCTAATCGGATCCTCGCCTGTCGTTTCACATTAAATGTCCGATCCTCAGGCCCAGCGCCAATTTACTGTACCGCACTAGACAGTAGACACTGACAGTGGTGCTCCAGCTCTGGTGATGACTGCCCCAGCGGCTCGGCACTTGTCGACCAGACGGAGTGGGGGGGGAAGTATAAAGACTCGAGGTCGGTCGAGGTTGGGTCCAGAATCAGCTGGTCTTGCAAGAGCTTCTGGAAAGCATCTTGACTATTTACTGCACTGCACTTTGCTCTGCTTTACTTTCGTTAACTTAACTTCGAGTCATTCTTTTTTGTCATCATGGTCTGGACCACGCCGTCTCGTGTTCTCGGGGTGATGCTGGGCTGCATTGCTCTGCTCCCCGCGCCGGCCACCGCCGCGCATCACCACCACCTCCACCAACGTCAGCACCATCACCATGGCTACAGCGTCGGCCCGCCGATGTGGCAGACCAGGCCGCAAGCAGGCGAGACCACCGCGACGGCAACAGTGGCAGCCAGCGTGATCGCGTCCGCCAGCGCCGTCTCCTCCGCGCAGCCCGCGGCCTCGTCCTCTGCCTCGACGATCAGCAGCCTGAAAGCGAAAGTGATCATCCCGTTCTACATCTACCCGGACCCCGGCAAATGGACGCCACTGTTGAACCTGTACAGCCCCCCTGTCCTCACCTAAACCTGCAGACACATTACTAACAAGGAAAAGAATCACCACCTTCCCCGACGTGCACTTCACGGTCATCATCAACCCAAGCAGCGGGCCCGGCACCAGCACCCTCCCGGACGCAGCTTTCCTGAGTGCCGTGCCAACCCTCACGCAGCACTCCAACGTGCTGGCCATCGGCTACGTGCCCACCCAGAAGGGCACGCGCGCCCTCGCGGACGTCGAGCGCGACATCAACACGTACGCCAACTGGCCGACGGCCGCCAACAACGCCTCGTTCGCCGTGCACGGCATCTTCCTGGACGAGGCGCCCAACGCGTACAGCGCGGAGCTGGTGTCGTACTACTCGACGCTGGCGAGTCTGATCCGGAGTAAGACTGGTCTGGGGCCGGAGAATTATGTACGTTCCCCAGTTCACCCAAACATTTCCCCCAAAACTAATAAATAAATAGGTAGTAACAAACCCCGGCATCCCGCCCGACCAAGCCTACCTGCCCCTCGCAGACTCAACCGTCGTCTTCGAATCACCCTACACCTCCTTCCAAGACGCCATCAAAGCCGACACCTTCCGCGCCATTAACGGCACGAGCCACAGCACGCTGGCGTCGATGGTCTACGGCATCCCGGACGGCGTGCACCTGCCCACGCTCCTGGCGCAGGTCGGCCAGATCTCCGAGCAGATCTTCCTGGGTAATACCAGTTCCTACATGGCTTGGGACCCGTATATGGATTCTGTTGTTCCGGCTTTGGTGGAGATGGTTTAGTTGTTACTTTCCTTGGTGGGGTGGGACGTTGGAATCCCCTCGTTTCTATTCTCTCTTTCGTTCTTTGGACATCGTCCTTCACTTCTTGTATATATATAATATGCTTTCTTGCTGGCAAGGAGGGGCAGGTGGATAGCGGGTCTATGCGGAGACGGTCGGAGGGTCTACTACTCAAGTCAATTTGATGATGCTACGCTCACCTTCGACATGAACAGGCCCACCTTAAACTAAATATACTAGGGTATAAGTAGCCGGGGGAGAACCCCCGGACCCCCCTTTCTTTCAGCTTCCTGGCCACCTCAATCCTATATAACCAGGGTATAAGGTATCCGGGGGAGAACCCCCGGACCCCCCTTTCTTTCAGCTCCCTGGCTACCTCACTCCTAAAAAAACTGGGATAAGATTAAGAGCGAATCCCCTTCCACCCCCACAACCACAATATTTACTCCAAATTTGTAGAATGAAATACACCAGGAAGCTGAAAGAAAAGGGGGGTCCGGGGGTTCTCCCCCGGGACGCCTACCCTATCAGATTTCGATATCAAATAAACATATTACTATTGCAACCGATATCTCACCACCATAGACCCAGCAAAGAAAGATAGCAAGAACACACTCAATTCCTATTCTAGACTTTCACAGTTAGCTAACATATCATCCCATGGATGGTAAACCAGACGAACCAGACAACGCATCACCAAGGAGCAAGATCAAAGATGCAACCCCGCCCCAGCCTGCGCCGCGACCTCGGCTGCAGCGTTAGCAGCCGCGTCGACGCCGAAGCCGATGTTGAAGGGCTCTGGGTTGGGATTGGGGTTCGGGTTGGGGTTGGCGGCGGCGAAGGCGGCGAGGAAGAGGGTTGTTAGGGTCAGGAGGGTGAATTGCATTTTCTGTTCATTGATCAGTCACGATGTGTCTGTTGGGAAGGGGCTGGGGGAGGGGGGACTCACGATGATATTAGGTATCAATTAAGATGTAAGTTTGTTAAGGATATGTATGTGTGGAGTTGGTCTTGATGTTGATGATGAGAGGGGAGAATGTTGTTGGGAGGAGTGGAGGAGCTTATATACTTTTTGTCTCTGCTGGTGTGCTTGTTAGGTTTGGCGTTGATGGGAGGGTCAGGGGTGTCGAAGATTTGAGTTCGTGCCTGTTTCTAGTTGTAGGTGATACACGAAGTGTAAGGGTAGAAGTAGGGGTGGTGATTGAGTCTGGCTCGGGAGAAATCCAGACATGACTGATTTTTGGGCTGGGTTGTTCACGGGCTTGTTTTTGGGTCGTCGTTACATTCGGGCGATAAAGCGTAGATTAATGCGGGTGACTCTATGGGATCGACATTTTGTGATCCGGAGAACATGTGGTCCTTGCTATGCTGCAGGACTGTAGAGTAGTCTTATCTCTTGGGCTCGGCTTGAAGATGGAACGGTGTGGGGTGGAACGCGGGTGGGACAGCGACTTATCAAAGTAATACACCTGGCATTTGTACACTGTCCTATTCATGTGCATTGCTTAAATTAATGCATACCTCTATCTCTTGCCGGGTTTAGAGTTGCCGGGCCTGCTACCGTCGTTCCTGTCGATCTCCGATCTATCCGTGTCCAAGATTGCGGAATATACTTCGAGCCTCGGCACCCGCGACACTGGTTGCGTCAGCCATCCGAGGTTCGTACACGATTCCCATTGTGTAGACCACAAGATGAGATACTCGCGAGCTCTAATCAACACCGGAAATTCATCTATCCATGCACCAACCCACAGCAGACTACATGTTTTACGGGACCGTCGATCTGCCGATCCTCTAATTGCATCGGAGCATCAGGGACGGTCTTGTCAGGGTAATTGCATGTGATTTATCTTCCCAGAGTTGTTAGAGAAGGCTTTATCTCCGCTGTTCATCCCAATAGCTCATTAATGTCCATACACATCTATGCTCAACCTACTACATCCGGAATCGAGGCCTCATACTCCAGCACCTTCGGATGCTTCACCCCGCCCACCGTCAACCGATTCCAATCCCGTTCCACGCCCTCCTCCACATCCGGATACGGGCCCATCGGGGTAATCGCCCGCGGGTTGATCATGTTTTGACTCTTCGTATACTGATCCTAGTCAGCCATCACTTGCACCCGGAAACACAGACAAAAAAACTTACATTGTCCTTAATATGCCTGAAGTCCGTGCTCGCCCGCGCAGCCGGGATATCCCAGTACATCCCCTTCAACCAGTTATGTAACACCGGGTAATCATGTCGGATCGTGCCCAGGTTGCACTTGAAGTGCTGCACGTACACGGTGTCGAAGCGGATCAGCGTCGTGTACAGCATCACGTCCAGCTCGGTCATCTCGGCGCCCAGCACGAACGGCCCGCCGTTGGCCGCGACGATGCGCTCCAGCTTGTTCAGCGCCCCGAACACCGGGATGATCTTCTCGTCGTACACCTCCTGCGTCTCGGCGAAGCCGGCCTTGTAGACGCCTGTGTTGAGGTCCGATTGCAGCCAGGGGCTGATGGCGTCGATCTTGGCGCGGAGGTGCGAGGGGTAGAGGTCGATGGAGGCGAGGGAGGGGGGGATGTGTGCGTTGAAGGCGGACGGGAGCCAGCGGAGGATTTCGATGCTTTCCTGTTGTTGGTCAGCCTCTTATTGGGGTGGTTGGAGGTGGGTAGGGCGTACATTAGCCACAGCCGTATTGCTCTTCGTATCCCACAGCAGCGGCACCGCGTACCGCCCCTTGTACTCCGGGTCGGCTCGGAAATACATCTTGTGCAGGTAGTCCTCGCCGAACAGATGGTCGACCGTCGACCCTGGGTATTCCGTCTCGGTGGCCGGGAACTTCCATCCCGGCCAGCCATTGGAGTCGCCCTTGGGGTATGGCTTGACGATGCTGGTACGGATGATGTCGGTGAGCCCCTTCAGATGTCGCACGAAGTTGACGCGGTGCGCGAACGGGCAGAAGAGGCCGAAGTAGAGGTGGTAGCGGTTCGGTTCGGCGGGGAAAGTCTCGCTGGGGATGATGCCGTGCCACCCGTCGGCGCTGCCAGGTTGGTGCACCTGCGAGGAAGTCGATTCAGAGGTCATTTTAGCTGGATGCTGGGTGAAGCGAAATCAAGCTCGCGCTTGAGCTGCAGGCGCATTAAAGCGGGGGAGCGGAAGGGAACCATTCCGTTGACGTCATTCACGATGGATCAGCTGTCGTCCCAATGCCATCCGTCATGTGACGCGATGGAGTGTTGGTGATGGGGTGATATCCCAAAGCAGACTCGCCTGATCCTGCAGAGGTGAACCTATCCAATCAAGTCCGCAGCCTGACTTGGGGTCCCATCAAACCTGGAGGAACCTCCATTGTATTCCTGCTCAGTCACACAACCCCGAGTCAGGAACAGGCCATTGAAGGATCAACACCGCCATGCAGGCAGAGACATTCCCAGACCGTTCCGTGGGGGCCGAAACCCCTGAATTTGCGGTCGCAGATATAATCTTCAGCACCCATGGAGATGTTGGGGTGTCTCCAGAAGACAAGCTCAACCATCCACCACCATGAGATCGCACGCTCTTGCCCTCCTGCTCGCCGGCCCGGCGCTTGCGGCCCAGCGCATTGCCCGCGACGCGATCCAGACCATCTGCACGAAGAACAACATCATCACGACCGACGACTTCATCCTCTACAACAATCTGTGGGGCGAGGACTACGCGACCTCCGGCTCGGAGTGCACCTACCTCGACTACGTCAAGGGCAACTCCATCTCGTGGCAGTCGTCGTGGACCTGGGCGGGCGGCGCCGACTACGTCAAGAGCTACCCCAATGCGGTGCTGAACGTGGGCGCGAAGCAGCTCAGCTCTATCAGCAGTATTCCGACCAAATGGTCGTGGAGGTATGACTCCCGCTATTCTGCATTGAAAGACACCGTACTGATCGGATCCAGCTACATTGGCTCTAACCTCGTCGCCGACGTCTCGTACGACGCCTTCTTCTCAGCCACGGATTCGACGACCGCGCCCCATGAGTACGAGGTCATGGTCTGGCTGGGCGTGTACGGCGGGATCAAGCCGATCGGCAACGAGAATGGGCCGATCGCCAGCCCGACCATCGGCGGTCAGACCTGGGATCTGTACAAGGGTCCGAACGACTGGACGGTGTTCAGCTTTGTGGCCCGCTCGAACATCGAGAACTACTCCGGGGATATCATGGATTTCTTCAATTACCTGATCAACAACGAGGGCGTCTCGTCGAGTCTGTATTTGCAGACGCTCGGGGCGGGAACGGAGCCGAAGACGGGGTCCGATGCGTGGTTTACGGTGGCGCCGTATGAGATCAGTATCAATGCTTAGACCGCGATGATGTGAGGAATTAGGTCGGTGGAAGGCGTGAAGAGAAATGATGGCGTGTATTTCAAGTCATCCACTGTGACAATGATCGCAAGCAGAGACAGGAAGGACCTCCACGGCTAGAACGAGAGAATGGGATGCGGAAAGACTCGATCATGCGATGTAGTCACTAGGAATATTAGCAGAATAAACCGAGGACGTTGAGTCCTGTCACATCCCATTCCATCCCCACTCCCCTCGAACAAACCGACAGTGCATGAAGTCGACAACCCCCTGCATCCAACCCACGCATACCCTGCTTGTCACCCTCGAAACTCACCCCGTCCATTCACCCCCAACTGGCATCACACAATTACGCCTTCACTCCTATTCCGCCCCATCAGCGACCGTCCGAATTGCGAGGCTCGTGCAGGCAGGTCTCACATACACGAGTCACCTTGCGCGGCCGTACAACGTTGTGGTAACGCAGCCCATGCAGCTGTGTGACCGGGTGATACCGGCTTCGTCCATGATCTATAGATACTTGCTCGACAACAACAACAGTTCCCAACTGCATCGCGAAGAGAAGCGAATGATCCGGGATTCAGGTACAGATAGAAACAGTGGAATTGGTGTGGAGAAAGGATGAGCCCCTAGGCTTGGATTGCCGAGCTCAGCATCCACCCAGCCAATGCACCCAGCCTTATCGAGTGAATACTAAACCCTTTACCCTCTGGGCTCTCTCGTCGGAATCAACCAGGGCATTTCATGTGATGAGCCAGTGCAGTCCGCACGCGGATATTTCTGTGAGCGCGACAAGAATCATGCAATCAGAAGCCGGACAAGAAGCAAAGAGAATTAGCCGCCGTGATTCTGGGTTGTGATGCGATGCATGGACAATTCCAAATACAGGTGCTGTTCATGCGGGAGCGTCGGGCTGCGGTTGGTCGTTGGGTATGTCACTCATGCTGGGAGAAGCAGGCATTTTGTGCCTTAGGAGGTCTGTGATAGTTGTGTTGACAATGGTTGAGGACTGAAGGATTTCCCCAGATTTGAATGTAAGGCATTGACTGATTTGAGTCAAAGCGTGAGGATTGAGTTTTGGGGATGCGATATGATGGGAATGGGCGGTGAAAACATATTCCTCTCTTCGGCGGGGCGGTGCGTCTCTTTCAACCGAACAACATCTTTACTCCTATACTTCATCATCCCCGATCCTGACCAGAGATACTTCCTAACGCTCCTGCACCGATTATCTTCCAGATTCAAGATGTGAAATATTTCGATCACCAGCATCAAGGCCAGGGTGATATCACTCAATTCCCCCAATGAGCAGCCAGCCAGCACAGCAACGCCACTAGACATGTCAGCTAGTGAACCTGAGGGGCGGCTGCTAACCTGGCATTCTCCAACTCCATCAATCAGCAGATGACCCCCATATTTCTTTTCCAACCAGGAACACATGTTCGTACCTGGGTCTGTAAGATGTGCTAGTGTGCGAGTCTGCCTGAACCATCTCATAGGCTACTCCACGCATTGATCGCACTAGCTGCAATAGTCCGGTTGCTATACGACATCCAATCGAAAGGGGCAAAGAGACAATGGCCAGTCGCATGCACCAATAAGTGTCGCTTACTCCGGTTATTGTCTTGTCGACCCGGTTCTGGAAACAAGGCTATTATCTCTGGATCGACACCCAGCTCTCCTCATTCTTGCGTCAAGAATGTAGGGCTTACCCACCATCTACAGAACACGAACACTGCCCTCACGGTACCAGACCTACCGTCGTGTCGGGCCTCATTTTGGCTTGGCTACTTGGTCGGTACAATAGCACCAAATCGCATCGGATCATCCCGCATCCAGGACCCTTATCGTGTCCATCACATCCAGGCCTCGCATAAGCACCCCAGTGCAAACCGGCCAGGGTGACTGCACTGCCGTTATCAGCACGCAAACTCCAGCTGGACCTGCATGAGCAGGACTGCCACTACTCAGCTAAGTCCCAATTCTCAGCACCCCTGATCCATGGCGAATTTTCCGTCTGCGAATGACGGCGGTCAGCAAACACGAGTTGGGGGTCATGGAGGCGAGCGACTCCGAGGCGCAGGATCCTCTGGCGCAGGGGGAACGGCTCCCGGCTGGCTCGGATGGTTCGCCTGACAACATCATGGGATTTGCTCGGGCCAGATTGACGGCGGGAGGCTGATGGTCTCGATCGAAGAATGGCTTTGTTCGGTCCGGTTGATGAACTCTATCTCCAAGCATGGGGGCCCCGACGAAGCTATAAAGCCGAGTACTCGCTGATTGTCTGTCTGCCTTAGTCCAACAAGACTTTTTAAATATACTTGATATATCCGATCCTTATATACCTGTCACCATGCAGTCTCCCGTGCCGCAGATGCTCCCTCCGGCTGATCTCAAGCTGGCTAGCTCCCCTTCGCTGGGATATTCCCTCAAAGCACCCACCCGTCCACCTCCGACTCCCCCCTCCTCCACCTCGAGTCTGCCAACCAGCAAGTCGGAGCTCGATGTCAGTAGCAGCAGAGGCATTCTCGAGTCCTTCCCCGAATACGAGACCACTGCATCCTTCGACAGACTGCGAGCCACCGAGTATAGCTACCTAGACGAGAACAACCACGTCTACCTCGACTACACCGGAGCCGGACTGGCCGCCAAAGCGCAGTACCAGGCACATCAAGCGCGACTCAGTACGGACCTCTTCAGCAACCCACACTCAGCGAACCCGACCAGCCAAGCATCGACCAAGCTAGTCGAGCAAGCCCGCGCCGACGTCCTGCGCTACCTGAACGCCGCGCCAGACACCTACACGGTAATCTTCACGCCCAACGCCACCGGAGCGGCACGACTGATCGCTGAATCCTACCCTTTCACCCGCACCTCGACCCTCCTCCTCACAGCCGACAACCACAACTCAGTCAACGGGATTCGAGAGTACGCCCGTCGGCGACACGCACGCACAGTCTACCTACCACTACAAACTCCGTCGCTGCGCGTCGATCCCTCAGCCGTAGCCACCGCGCTAACAGCGCCCACAACATGGCCCTGGACGCGCAGATTGTCCTCACCATCCTCACGCGCCAGAAAGCGCAAAGGCCTCTTCGCCTACCCAGCGCAAAGCAACTTCAGCGGCGTCCGCCACCCACTGGAATGGATCACGACGGCGCAACAAGCGGGCTACGACGTGCTGCTCGACGCAGCGGCGTACCTGCCCACGAATCGCCTGGACCTATCCCCCTCCTCCCCGCAACCCGACTTCCTCCTCATAAGCTGGTACAAGCTCTTCGGGTTCCCGACGGGACTAGGCTGTCTGGTCGCGCGCAAAGACGCGCTGAGCAGGCTGTCACGCCCGTGGTTCTCCGGCGGGACGGTGCAGGCGGTGCTAACGGGGGTGGAGTGGCACAGCCTGGCGACGAGTGAGGGGGCGTTCGAGGACGGGACGGTGAACTTCCTCTCCATCCCTGAAATCTCCGTGGGATTGAACTGGCTGCGCTCTTTAGGCGTAGACAACATCGCGACGCGAGTACGCTGTCTGACGGGGTATTGTTTCGCAGGACTACAAGCCCTGCGACACAGCGACGGGACGGCAATGACGAAGATCTACGGACCGTGTCTGGGCCCCAATAATGTAGGCGTCCATCCCGGCGGCGACGACAGCGACACCCCCGGAAACAACAGAGGCGGAACCATCGCCTTCAACTTCCTTGATCGCACAGGCAAGATCGTCGACGAGCGCATCGTGGCGCGGGAGTCGGCGCAGGCGGGCATCTCGCTCCGCACGGGCTGCTTCTGTAACCCCGGCGCGGCGGAGGCTGCGTTCGGGATCACGAAGCCCCTGCTACGAAGTCTGCGACGGCGCTTTCACGATACCCTCACGGTCGAGGAGTATATCCAGCTGCTGGGGCTGCCGTCGGGTGGGGCGGTGCGGGTCTCGTTCGGATTGGTGTCGAATGTGAGCGATGTCGATCGGTTTTTGGAGTGGGCGCGGCGCATGTATCGGGACCGGGTGACGGGGAAGGAGGGGTTGGTGGCGCGGACGGAGTGTTAGTATGATTTGTGGTTGGTTTAAAAGTATGGTTTTGATCTGGTATAGTATCCTTTTGTGTCTAGAATGATCCTTTCACTCGGTCACCCTGTCTTATTACTACATAAACTTGACAATACAACCAACAACCATGAACGGATTCAAATCAATAATCCACCCCAAATTCAAGACCTGGAATCCTGATTTTTAATCCTGATTAGCCACCGATAATTGCTTCTTTAGAGCCCCGATAGTCCCATCCATTATCCCCAAACCATCCTATTCCAAGGAAGTAAATCAAGTCAAGTCCAAACCAGATACCTAATCGGCTGACTAGCACAAACTGGCCGATCTCTTTCTATCATCTTCCAGACACACCAACAAAAGAAAACATAATGAAGGCAGGTATAATCCCATTGTTTGGCAGTGCCATTCACTCCGCGTGGCGCGGATGCGGATCGGATCGGGTCGGATCCGGGTCTAGATCTATTTGACTGGGTTTGTGGTAGGTTGGTTTGCTCGTTGTTCTATTACCTGCCTGTTTGCATACCCGTGGAGTGAGTTGGGGGTGTTTCGGGTTGTTGTACATACTTGGTTATAGGGATTGGATTGGATTGGGGCGGGATAAGCTGCATCCGGTTCATGGTGTGGACGTCTGGGTTGTATTGGATGGGCAGGGTATAGTAGGGTAGGGTAATTACTGGGTAGTTAGGGTTGCATTGAGTTCGGATACGGGGGCCTTCTAGTTCGTTCCGGGGAGGCGATTGGTTCGATACTGTAGCTTTGGTAAGGTAGGAAGTTGGGCAGGGATTGGGTTGTAAGCTAGAAATCCAGTCCAGCTAAATCAGGGCTTGGGATTGGTTACTCTGCGATGTACACTTAAAGTATAGGTATAAGTCTTGGTGTAGGTATAGTAGACTGTACTATGAGTGGGGTATTACTACGATCTGCACTACCATCTATTCTGGATCGCTCACAGCTGGATCTATTAGCCTGTGGGCATACTCCTTGGATACACAGTTTCATCAAATAGTAATCAGGTTCCACTCCAGAGCCGGTCCGGTCCGATTGAGATCAGGATGAACGGGGCTGTGGTTGAGCCTGAGCTGAACTTCACCTCCTCAAATAGATTGCATGGAAATAAGCTAGCTGAGCTGAGAGGGCTGCTGAAATCACTGCTCGCAGTGCTTCCACTCCCCTCGTGTTGGTGTGAGCTGGATTACTGCATGTCCCGCCACGCGACGCCACGGGCTGTCGTGACACGAGGTCCGGATGGATGGGTGGATGGATGCCACATGGGATACATAGTAAGTACAGGACATGGTTGTTGGCTGAGGTGAGACGACATGTGCAATGCAGTGTCGGGATGGATCGTCGATTGGCGTCTACTACATCGGGTTTAGCGGCGGGCCAATCTCGATAGTCGGGAGGGATTCTATTCGATAGTCTAGTTGACTTGGAGCTCGGCTTGGTTGGCATGTTTCCAGTTTGGATTCGATTGTTGACTTGATGTTACTTAGCTGCTTGGTTGGAGGGCGGAATGAATGGCATTAGTGACCTGATTGATCGGTGTATGGTGATCCCTGCGTGGTTCAAGTGGCTTCCAGGTTTGTGTTGAGCTTGGATTGCGGCTGATTGATGCTATACTCGTGAATCAGAGCCATGCTGCAAAGGAGGTCCGCTTTCTTGATGCCTCCCTGCGTCCCGATTCCATCATCGCTGACTGATGAATGCCCAGGACAAGGACTTGCTCCTCAGCTGATACCATTAGCTACTGCTGTGAGAGCCCAGATCCTTCGCTCCTCCTTCCTCGTCGCCGCTAGCAGGAAATGCAGAGCCCGGATGGCGACCTATGACCAGTCGCATTCCTGCTAGCTCAAAGCAGACTTCATCGAGCTAGAGCTTAACCGACTAACGCGATAACCGGGGGTACTGTACACCGAACCTCACCAAGACAGCACCAAGCCATGCACAGCCAAAGCACGCATAAACTCAGCACAAGCAACCAAACCGACCACCCGGCACCAGCACCAGCACCAACAGCTCAATCAGCAAAATGCCCCGCAACATGATACGCAACAGCAGCCTCGTCGCCCTCGAACGCGCCGCAAACCGGGCAAGTCGCCACCTCACTCTCCCGGGGCGCCTCCCCGGATACATTCAAACGTCCCCCGCGACGATTCTGCCGCGGTCGCGCAGGGGTGATGTACGCGTCCAGCCCGATATTCTGCGGGGGCTGCTCCGCCCCCGCCCCGTGCGCGGTGGTCCTCGTTCGCGGCCCCTCAGCCGGTAAAGCACTGGATACGGAGGACGACGACGGATCGCCCTCCTTCCGCATAGACTGCACCCTTCCCACCCGGCCGTCGGTCAGACGCACTTTGATGCCCCGCGGGTGGTTCCCGCGCGTGAGCACATCCGCGATACATCCGGACACGGTGCGTCCGGTCGGTTGATCAGCCTTTAGAATGATGTTGACGGATGCCCCTGGTATGACTTCGCGGGTGGTTGGGACGCGCGGCATTTTGGTGCTGGGGGTGATTTGGTGGGCGGGTTGGGTTGTGATGGAAGGGAATGTGTTTGTGAGAGCGGGGGTTTTGGTTGGTGGGGGGGGAACGATCACGTGGTTGCTTGCTGAGTCAGAAGGTTAGATCTCGAAATTGGCTTGACCAATAAACACATAGAGAGTCAACCTATACACCGTGGTGCACATTCATCATTCATTGACTAAATGCTTGTGTACTTGTTTCCTCCTGAATCATCTCAGCTACCTCTAGAGCGGCTTGACCTGACCTGGCCGTTAGCCACTCTAGCTACCTCTCATTCAATATGACATTTAACTTATCGCCATGAAAAATCCAGTCAATGTTGATTTGACCAAGAATGAACTTTTCAATAGCTAAAACTGCTGAAGGAGCTGAGTGTAGCAAGCAGGCAGTGAAATATCATTCTTTGAGCCTTTGGTTCACCTAGGGCACTACCGAATCGCGCTGGGAAAGGAGGAATCTTACTCTTATTATGCTAGAAGCTCTGTGTGATCGTCTTCCGGAGAAGCCGGGCTTATATTTAGATGAAATGACAGATTCCCTATAAGATGATTTCAACCTCCAAACTATAAAAAGCAGCTTAAGCAGAGTACAACCTTGATTAGTCAGTCTAAGAAGGTGATTCGATGACAGGTAAAAGAGCAGAGCTTCGAACTTAGAAATGATTACTACACTCACATTTGAAATTAGTTTCCATGTTTTACACATTCGACCTAATTGTTTCTGATACCCTGAATGCACGCGCACTATACTGGGTATGGTTAGTATAGACTTACGGGCCACTCCACCAATTAGACTTACACTACCTCTGAAACATCAATATAGGAACTGCAAGTTGCCAACGAATTTTAGGAGATTGGTATTTATCACAGTCTGTCCAAAACTTGGTCTCACGGCTGAATGTAAGGGTGATATGCGTGGCTAGACATAGGATCTGCTGTACAGGTGGTAGATGAGCACACAAGGTATCCAGAGTGGGGAGCTGATTGCAAGCAGAATTGTCATAAACAGGGTTGGCTCGTCACCCGCTGGTTGCAAAACCCCCCGTTTAAGAATCTCTGTTCGCATTCGATGAAATATTTCTTTTTCTGCTCCCATACGCTCCTTTATCACGTTTAATTTGGTATAACTAAGCTCCTGGGACCTATCGAATCTTTCTTCCAGTTTTTGGAGCTTTTCAGTAAGAGAGTGAGACTGTAAAGCCATATGTCGCTCTTGCTTTTGCCTTCTTCTGGTGATAGCAGCTTCATAGTCATCTTTCTGCTTTTGTCGGCTTTCTTCAGTTGCCTTATGCTTTGGTCGACGATGAAGCAACCCTTCCTGGATACTGTCGTGATCTCGAAGAACTCTTTGACGGATAGATAGCAAAGATTCATCATTCAGCGGAACTGTGACGACTAAGGGCTGTCTTTGTTCCGTATATGTTTTGTAAATATGACAGCACGGAGACCAAGGAATCTTTTAAGTACACTATTAGTACAGCTTTGGGATATAGATCAATAGTAAAGCAAACCTGGCCTGTTTCACGCTCCAATGCGACTGACTTGATAGCGCGCTCAAACAAATCACACAAGCTCCGCTTCGTGCTTTCAAGGTCTCTCAGCTTTTGCTCATCTGGAGTTGCGTGATGCGCCATCTGGTTCCGGATTTGCTTCGCCTGTGCTATCGATTGGCGGAGGGCTTTTAGTTCTTTTTTTCTCATAACTTGGGCGAGCCTGCCATCGGGCTTCTGTAGTTGCGGCTGAACGACGTCAACTATAGTTGGCAAATCAGCTGCCTGATGGCACTCGTACCCTCTCGTACTTAAGCCATCTGCATCGACAAGCTCGCACAGAATGTATCCCAGAAATTCAAGCTCATCGGTCCAGGTCGTTAATCGTGATTGAGTTTCAAGGTAGGCTTCTGGGTGTACTGCCATTTTCATAGCATGAATTCAATGGTGGGGAGGATCGCCTGCAGAATAAAATGCTAGGTTACCTAGCTTTTAAATAACTCACGTAGAGTAAGAGATGAGCTCGTCATGACTAGCGTTCGCCTCGTTCTTGACATCATGACGTCAACGATTTTGATGGAGCTCTGAGGGGAAATGTACACCTAGTAAATTCTTACACAGAGGAGCAACAAGCTTTATGCCAGCTTGCCCCAATATCTTAGAAAGGTCACCGGGCCTTTCGTACGGATAATGCAAACAACAGTAAATCACGACAGTTCGCTGTCTCGACGGTTCGCTGTGCGATCAATTTATGATGTAATGTAATCGTCAACCGAGCGAGCCACGCAAGCGAGCGAGCCAGCAGATCCACTAAATGTAGCACCAACATGGATTTTTGATTTGTATACAAATATATGGTGTTTTAAAGCCTTAATTATACTATTTTAAATGTTTTTTTATACAGTTCTTTGATTTGGATACCTTGTATATATATATCCTTGAATACTGTATTTGCTGCACCTGGGAGGTATCTAGCGGCGAGGCTAATTCTGATTCTTAATCTGAAGAACTTTATTCTTTTTATACTTATGTTAGAATATCTTTTTTATTTTATTAATAGTAAGGCTGTTAAGGCCTATAAACTACTTATTTCTTTATTATTTCTTGGTGTTTAACCTCTTATTTATTTAGTGGAGTTCTCGAACTTCCTATTCTAATAAAACCGCCCGGTTTAATACTATTTTAGTGTCTTTAAAGATATAGTCCAAGGCTGACTTTATTAGTGTATCAGCTACACCACTAAGTAGTTATTTAAGCCTTGTTTTTTACTTCTTAAACTAATTTGTATTAACAGGTGTTTTTAAGATTATTAACTAAGAATCTTAGCTACTTGGCCGGCTATTAAAATCCTTATAAATCAGCTTATCAAGCACCTGGCTTAGATTATATAAAACTAAGTTTAAAGCCTTAAAGGCACTCCGTATATTAGTTTTTTTAAATACTATAGTATAGGCCTTTGGATACTCCTCCAAGAAATTATCTTTATTAATTTTTAAATATCAGACACGTACAAGGCATTCTACTAAATTATAATATGCTTTTTTAAGAGATATAAAATAAGAGATATCTAATAGCTGGCAGAGGTGTAATAAACCAGGAGGTATACAGATAGAAATAATATAATTAGTATAATATAAGTTGTTAAATTTAGGTATTAAATATAATTTATAGCTATTAAGAATTAACAGAGTATATTTACTAATTTATTAGTTAATTATTAATAAAATAAAGTAATGTTTAAGTTAATATAAGCTGATTTTATTATTTATTTAGTTATTTAGAGATATATTAATTCTTTAATCACCCGGAATTAAGGCTTTATACTAGTTTACTATATAATTTATTTTTTTAAAAACTAAGTACAGCTTCAACGCCCAGCCGGCGGTATTAATATACTTAATTAAAATTACTTATTCGCGGTTACCTGACTATGTAAAAAAAGATTTTCTTAAACAGTTTAATTAAATAATAATTTTGGCTATTACAACTTGGCCTATTATAAAGCCGGTTTTATTAAAGTTAAAGATATCTTTTTTAAGGATTTTATACTTTAATATAGTTTTTTAAACATGGTTAAACCAGGCCTGTATAACCTATAGATTCTTGTATTTTATCTGTTTAGTATCTAGTTAGCGGAAATAACGACCTTTTAAAGCTTTATAATATATAATAAAATTTATAACCCATCTCTCTTCTACAGTTATCGGTCTCTTCTGATTTCCATATTTTTAAAATAATATATTGGCCATTTTATAAATTATAGAGTTTCTTAAAGGTGCGCCGCGGGTATTAAGTAAAAGAATTTACTTCTCAAGTATTTCTTCCTCTCTCGTAGTAAGTTTATAAGAATTGGGGTGAGTTTCTTGATGAAATAAATAGCTATTTACACGGTGTTGAAGAGTTGAGTAAGGAACATCAAAAATGTCAGTAGCTTTATAAATTAAGGTAATTTGACTAGTCTTTATAGCTTTAAGAGTAAGGTAGATTCAGTTTTTTTGATATAACAAGTCTTTTGATGATTTCGGTATTTTTGGTGGTGTAATTAACCGCTGAATTACTTCAGTTCTTGGAGGTGGGAGGATTCAGGGGGTGGTGGCTCGCTCGCTTGCGTGGCTCGCTCGGTTGACGATTACGTTATTCACACTGCTGATGTAAGAGATTAATCACGAATACATGATCTTTGTGAGCTATGAGTCGTTCAAAAACCTTTTCACCTTTAAAGCTCACGTGAGCGGGGTAATGACTAACAATGAGTTATCAGGGAACAGCATGCGAATTGAGGCCTATCTTGTGATACAACGATACCTTGCTCCATGCCCCATCAAACAGTCCGAGACTACTGTATTGACATCTAGGGGCGTGACCGCTGGGTCACGTGACCCGATGGAATGTAAACACCGTGAAATCACGTAGATAGTTCCTTACTCAACCAAATCAATGATTATCAAAGGCTTCATACCTTTTTCCCGTGTAACCGCTTACTTCCACATACTGCTCACTACTTTTCTTTTAACCTTTCCAAACTTATATCTACCTCATTAAAATATAATGGCCTGCGTACTAGATCCAGATTAACTAAATTATATTCAATCCAATCATCCAGCTACAACTCTAATACGCGGACCTCTATTGCGAATCTTCAAAAAAGTAAATTACGTGACCCTGCAGATGAGGAGCTGGCTCTTGGACTACAAATTGAGGAATAGGGTAATAACTCTCAGTATCTGCAGAATAGGCGGATAGCCATGAGTTTCGCAGCTGCCGTGCAGACTATTGCTTTCCAATGGACCGAAGAGGGATGTGTTCTGCCTTCGAATGAGCTTGATTGAAGCCAGCGGCTTTGTACGACGAGACTAGCTAAATCTAGATCTTATACGTTAATGTTATGGAAGTCTACAACATTAAAGGAGACTCGGACACAGCAGATTGTGAAAATGAGTGTGCTGAATCATCTGCTCAGGCTCTCCGATGAGCTAGTCACTATCTACTGCGAGCCCGACGATGCCTGGCTTGTAGGGAACCAACTAATTTCGTTAACGTGGTCCGCGCCGCCTGTCGGCACGAGTATTATCAATCATATTTAGCAGATTCTTTTCGAAACTTTGATAACAGACGGACGACTCTTCCCTCCGCGATACTGCCGACAACCCATAGATCTAGCCAGAGTGCTCTACTGAAGAGCAAAGGTCTATCAAAGCCTTTAGAAAGACTATACCAAACTTGGATTAACTATCTTGAGTTATGATAAGAGCATCACAGCTGATGGGTAATGGCGGAGTATATGATTATAAGAACAGCAACGATGGTAGTCATCGGCGAGCGTATGCACGTGATGTGCTCAGGGGGTGTATTTATGCAGTAACTTACGCAGCGGAGAGCATGATCCAGTTGTAGAGGTGATGGAGGTGTTCTTACTGTCACTTTGGCAAAATAAGTATTTCGGGTCACATTGCCATCCAAGTATTAACTGAAGATGCGCTATGACTCGAGTTGATCCTTCTGGAGAACTCGAAGCACTATGTTCCTTGAAGGTCGAGGACTGAAAGATCTACTGTATGCTTGGAAGAGCTATCGGATGAGTCACGTGTCCCCCAGGTACCAAGAGGTTCAATGGCTGCACCCTCCGGTCTGAAATACCTTGGGCATGCAGTCATAAAATCGATGCGACGTGTACTAATTGTGGACTCAACATTGATCTGATGATCAGGGAGGTGGACACAAGTACACTGCATTTATACTTATTCCCTTGAGATCTAGGGCTGCCCTGCCAAGAAGCGGCGCGATCATCCCACTAAACTATATCCAGGAAACCCGATCTTAATGGTGGGATTAACGACCGGATAGTAAGGGTGCGCTGTGGAGAAGGGCATCGGATTGTCCGTGATGGGGGAAAGGAGGTCCATAACTCCCATAGCTGATAGCATAGAATCCAAGGGGCTAGTCAGGATCTAAAATCGTTTATATGCTCTCAACATCAAACAGACCAACCTCACTGGCAAAAGAAGTCGGGATCTGAAAAGCAGTCGCCTCACTTCTCTCGACGAAACCAAGATCGAACAGCAAATCAGGATACCCACTGAAACCCACTTCAATAACTACCACCCACTGGGCGTCTCAGGACGGTTCCATACGGTCCCTTCATCTCAACTCCCCACTCTAGTTTCAGCCGAAGCCGTCCCGCAGAACACCATTAATTTAAGCTTAATCCATAAGAAGAGTATCCCCTGACATTTGCTGCTCATTCCATTCCTTCCTTGCAGATACCTCTCCTTCCACTCATTCACCACATTCATTCATTCGTTTACCAAAATTCAAAATGCACATCGCCGCAACCCTCGCCCCCCTCTTCCTCACCTCAGCGCTGGCGCTGCCCTCCCTCTCGCGCCGCGCGCAGTCCGCCACCTCGCTGTGCGGGAACCAAGACTACCTGATTCTGCAAGACACGCCATGGATCGTGTACAACATGCTGTACAACGCCGCGCAGACGGTCGGCACGCAGTGCACGGGCTACGAGTCGCAAACGACGTCCTCGTGCGGCACGAAGGAGGTAGTCTGGAGCAGTGTCACGGACATTGAATACGTGGAGAGCACGTACGTTGCCTGCCTCTTTCACCTCCCACAAACTCACACACTAATTATTGACGGCAACAGCAACAACCTCCCAAAGGGCTACTCCTTCGTCGGCCTGACGCAGAACCTCGAGACCAAGATCTCGGCTATCGCGTCCATTCCTGCGGACTATACCTGGAGTCGGACTAATACTACCGCGTTTAAGGGTATGAATTTCATCCCTTCCCTTGGCTCAACTAGATCCCACGGGGAGAGAAAAGACAGATGCTAATGGGGAAAAAAAGGAAACACCTGCTTCGACTTCATGACCAACGACATTAAAGGCGACTCCACCTCGACCTCCTCGCACGAGCTGATGCTCTGGCTCCAGTACGAAGGAGGACAGCTGCCGATCGGCTGGACCGACGGGCCGGTTGCCACCATTGACGATCTGTTCGGCACCTCCTGGAAGCTGTACGAGGGCGTCAACGACGGCACGGGCATCACTGTTAGCACGCTGTTGCCGGATACGCAATTCGAGGGGGCGTTCGAGGGTGACCTGCGGGAATGGTTGATGGCCATGGTGAAGTTGGGACGGTTCACCGAGGAGACCTATGTTAATGTTGGCAATGCTGGGTGAGTTTCTCTTCCTTCTATTTTGTTTGCGGGCATTGGACTTTGCTGATTATGGTTTGTTTGGTTCAATAGGACGGAGTTCTTTTACGGAAACTCGGTTTTGAATGCTACGCTTGGGTTGCAGATTGATTTGGAGTAGGTTTGAGGGGGTTTTGAGATGGGAGGGGAGGGGCAGTAGGTGCGAGTGTTCGGGGTATCTACCATATGAAGTTCTTGCGAAGGTCTCTGAGAAGATTAATATGAAGTTGAATTCTGGCGGAGTTGAAGGGGAGCAGAAAGCACTTAATTCTCGTCATCGAAGATCGTAAAACTCCTTTAGCTGTTTAGATTGAAGAACATGAATCCCTCACAAAAAGGCAATCGTACTATGCTAAAGCAAATACATCTCAAGTCTGCCAAAAGAGCAAGACGAGAAACAAATCAAAGTGCAAACACATATCTCACCATCCCAACCAGTAGCAATGCCGGGTTATTGAAAGCACCCATGGCACGCACGACGACTCTACTGGGCGACATGTTTCGACAAGTGTTTGATGACAGCCACGGCAAAGCCAGGATAATCTCTCAAAAGGCTCTCAAATTCTCCTTCATCCTTACACATCACGTCCGAATATCTCCCGACGTAGGAGGCAAGCATCTGACAAACCGAAGCGCCTACTCGCAGATCCAAAAGAGCAGGATGACATACATCATTGATGAAGCAACAGACCTCATCAAATCCGAACTGCGTGAAGTGGGTGTCGAGAAGTTCCTTCAGCTGTTTCTCGCCTTCGTGGGACAACTCAGCGATCTTGAACTCCTCAGCGAATAGAATGAGTTCTATATGCATCCCCATTTTGGCACTTAGATCTATATTGTCGGCGCTGAAATCATCGTCGAGGTCATGATGGCCGTAAAGGATCTTGTAGGTGCCTGTATAGGCCCAGTCGACGAAGCGCGCCAGCGTGTGATTCGCCCACCGTTCCAGGGAGGCAAGGTTCACATTTGGGGCCTTCGCGTTAAGAAGTCCGCTGTGGATTCTGATGGGATAAATTGATTCAGGTCTGAGAGTGACGATCTCGGTCACGAAATATCTGAACGGGATTTATTAGTCTCACAAATTAAGTCTCGACTCTGAGGGGAACAAACGGTGGTTCACAAGGTATATCTTCAGGTACAGGACATACAGCCTCCTCTTCAGAAGACACAGCCTCAGAGTCAACAGACGCAGTTTTCCGTATAGAAGATGCAGCTCCCGATTTAGAAGGCTCAGTACTACCACCCTTTTGCGCCATCATGTTGGTCTTTTTCACCATGTTAGGTCTGCTTGCTCAATTAAACTCTGGGATATGGCTTGATGGTTATTCCCTGTGTAAGGGAATCTTGGATGTAAAAGAGATATAGCTGGGGGAGCTGACTAGACTTGACTGGATGAAACTCTCTAAAGAGTGGGCTGGGTGTATTGGAAGAAGGATGGGAGATGGGGGGGGGAGGAAGAAGAGGAGAAGATGTGGAGGAAGGTGGGGGAATTTATCACGCGAGCTGAGAGAAAAAAAAACAAACACATCAGATGTAGGAATATAACCGAGTGAATGAGTGGGTGGGCTTCAGGTAAGAGGGTGGGATCTGAGGAATATTGTGAATAAATTGCGAGTTTCACTCAAGGAGCCACATGTTAACAACACCCCTTTGGGTCATATTCTGCGGGGAGAGAGTCAAGACCGCAGCATATTCTTTCTCTCTAGACTTTGCTTTCTAACTTACTGCTTTCTTTGGGACTATTTAACTTTCATTAAGCAGTCAGGTCCTTGACGAAATAGCAGATGGTTCTTTCGGTGAATTTGTACTTGACTGTACCAGAAGAAACGTCTGCGATCGAGAGGAGGAGTCTCTCCAAACAACCTTGTCCCAAAGCCGAATGAGCACTAGTTAGAAGGTACAAACCATGCAGTATTTCATTCCAGTTACACAGAAAACTGGATATGTATGGCGACTCCTAACCACTATGAGATCCTAGTCAGCAATCAAGTCCATCATTTGCGGAAGCATGAGCAGCCACTAGGTACACGGATAGCCTGCAAGCAGGACATGCGCACAACTGTACGTTTATACCTGTTGTCACATTTGAATTGAAGCTTATTATCATGATAGTCTAAAAAGCCATCCCAAGCATCACTCCTGAGGTATAAGAACCGCAACACGGCGCTGTGTTTCTACAGTAGGTGTATACTACTCCTAGTGTGTTGCCAATAGCAAGCGCATCATACAATCAACTCGGATGTTTCTCGTTTTGTTCCGGCGCAATATACTTTGAATCCTTGAACAAGGCCCGGAGATAATCGTCAGCTGTGGTAGGCTTCACGGTAATAATGTCGTCGAGACGGCTAAGCTACATTTTAGCGGTAGGCAATACGGCTTCAATCACCACGGGCGCCAGAGGGTTAAGGCCGGGGTGTTGCTATGCCGCTGTCCCAGAAACAGTTTCGGGTTTCTTCTTTATCATGCAGTACACAGTCTAGTCTGACTGTCCGATGAAAGCTATCTTTAAAAAGGAGTGCTACTTCTAGATTGAGAGGTGTAGGTAGAGTACAAAGATAGGTCGAAGAGGGGTTGGGTTTATGTAGCTGCTGGCCTAGTGTATCCTTGAATGCAGGCAAGATTGACAAAGAAAGAAGTTTGCCTAATGTCTACCGCCCAAACAGAGGACTGTGAAGCTATTTGACGAAGTTCCCCCATCTTTACCATTTCGTGCGCCTTACGGACTGGCTAGAACAGTAGTGATCCACATCTCGCAATCCAGAGAACCCTTTTCTACGTGTTATGTAGAGCAAGGACTGCCTTGACTGGTTGGAGGATTAGCTTGACGATGTAACTATCCTCACACTCTGGAGAAACGCAACGGTGAGCGAAATCGATATCCTGGGACCGATACAGGGTGTTGATATTCTATTTAGTCCCAACCAGGACTTTGCTCACACTCATGTCGAGACTGTACTGTCTCATAACGGAAGCATCACCCGAGCGGTTCCCAATCTCTCTACAAGGCTGATAACGTTGCTTAGCATGTTGTCTTTGTCAAATATATGAGTATGCGAGCCAAATCTTCGGCTTCTGTGTGGCTTGGGTAGAATTGCTTTATCAATGGAACGGCTTTATGAAGATAAACATGTATGAACCTCACAGTCAAACAAAACTCAGTACAGCTCATGCGCCTCATTCTTGACTACAACGAAACTTTAGGCAGCCAGCTGCACCTGCACTCGTGCAGTATAACCGAGAACGCTGCGCTGTGGGCCCCACGTTCAGAATTTTCAGCCATACGAAAGATTGTATCTTTACAGACGGCGTTAGTTCAAGCATTCCAGTATCAACCATCCCAAAACCAGCATGTTTACCTCCCATGTAAACTTATCTTAGAGCATAAGCCTTTATAGAATAACTCAGTGTTAAATCTATCACATACGACCACAGGGTGTGGAAAACAGGGCTTCCCGTCCGCTCAGCCGTACTTAAGCCACACGCCGGGAGGTTAGTAGTTGGGTGGGTGACCACCAGCGAATCCCTTCTGTTGTATGTTTTTATTTTGGTCTTTTTTTATTCAGTATTCATGCTGCCCCGGGTGCAGTTTCTGCTTCCGAGTCATAATCCTTTGTTGTATATGCCAATATATGCAGGGGTATAAGGCCGGCAGTCATGTTGTTTTGATGCCAGTTATCGCAGCATTCCTTCGCGGAGGAGTCTATGCATATGGCTCTGTAGTCGAGAAATAGTCAGCTCTATGCTTGATGTGTATCAGTAATATTCAAAGTCTAGACGCGGAACTGGCAGAGGGGCTTACCATTTTTTTGAACGGTTGT